>NW_024424897.1:4986024-5036052 GCF_017311325.1 Ursus maritimus | reverse complement strand
GGGAGAAGGGGGACAAGGACCTGCGTGTGGACTGACACGTCGCAACCGGCGCCGCCCCACCAAGGGAAGAGGGCTTCGCATCTCCCACTCGTGGGCCTCCACAGTCAAGTCCCCGGGGGCCCCATCGCCCAAAGGGGTTAAGGTGCAGCAGTCCTTCTTGTGGAGATCGCCAAAGGCGTCAGCCTCCAGCCTCCAGGTGGCCGGGCAGGCGGCGGCTGCGGCGCGGGAGGAAGGAGGCCCGCCCTGGAACCCGGGCCCCTATGACCCGGACCCCCGCGGGGTGCGAGTGAGTCCATCGGAACTCGGGGGTGCCGCGCTGGGCGCCGGGGGAGGTGCGGAGCCTCCCGGAGGTACCCGTGCCCGGCCCCGGCCCACTCACCGCCACGGCCGCCGGGTTCAGCGAGAAGCTCTCGTAGTAGTTATGACGGGTCCAGTCCAGCGAGTCTTTGAGCTCCGGCCGCGCACTCCGCTTGGCCTCGCGGATCCGCTTCTTGCTCTTGTGGTTCATCCTCCGGGGGTCACCAGCTGCTCCCACGACCACTTCGGCGCTCCTCGCTTCCCGCTTCCAAAGCACCCCCTCCCCAGCCCGGACAGCGGCTGCGGCGGCGGCGGCGGCGGCACCCAAACGCCCTTAGCTCTGGCCCGGCGCCTTTAAAGTCGCCTTCCAGAAAATTCACTCTCCAACCACCTCCCGGGCCTCGGGTTGGGCACGCGGCTGCAGTCTTCCCCGCCCCCCGGCCTCTCGCGGTGAGCCATTGGCTTGGCCACCTCCGGGATCCGCCCTCACACTCGCCGGCTCTCCGCCATGTTGGGAAGGTCTAGCTGATCGAGGAGCCGCCTCACTGCGGCCCCGCCTATCCCGCGCCCGCTTCCGGTGTCTGCGTCACTTCCGGGCGTGAGCCGCTTTCTCCAAGGCCTGTTTCCGGCGTGCGAGTTTCCGAGGCCAACTGTCTTCCGTGTCTCTTGCCGGGCCTCCGGTGTCTTCTCACCGCGCGGCCACATCATCGGCCGAGGGGTGATTTCCCCGCCCTTGCTGTCGAGTTGCAGCGACCCGGCAGGGCCGCGAAGGGCCACGCGGCGCCGGTTAGGTGGCCTCAGCCGGCCTGGGGTTTCCCGCGCGCAGCCTGGCAGCCCGGCGCTCTTCGCAGTTCCCGGCCCGTCCGGGGGTCCCCGACTCCCCCCTGGGCAAGCGTAGCCTCCGAGAGTATGAGGTCCGGGCCCAGCGCTTTCGGTTCTCGGAGGAGCCGGGCCTGGGGGTTGCGGGGGCCGTGCTGGAGGTCACCGTCCCGCAGGTGCGTGCGGCGGCACCCGCTGAGAGGCGCTTCCAGCCCTTTGCGGTGGCGCCCCGGGCAAGAGCCGTTCCCAGCCGACCCGGGGGTGTTGGGAGGGGTGGGGGTGGGATTTGGCGGCTACCCTGCCTTAGGATGAATCTCAGGGCGGGAAGGTTTGTGGAGTGAAGCCCTTGGCGGTCTTTAGTAAGAAAGTTGGGGGCCCTGCCAGGAAGAGGGCCTTCCACATCGAGTATTTCCTGCCAGAAAGGTGGCGTGTTTTTTGTTTTGTTTTTTAAGATTTTTAAAATTTATTTGACAGAGCGCACAAGCAGAGGGAGCTGGAGAGGGAGAAGCAGGCCCACAGCCGAGCGGGGGGCCTGACGTGGGGCTGGATCCCAGTACCCTAGGATAGTGACCTGAGCTGAAGGCAGACGCTTAACGACAGAGCCACCCAGGCGCCCCTGAAAGGTGGCATTTTTGATACCAAATATTTTCTTTGATCTTGTTGAAAGGTTGAAGGGCTTCTTAATTCAGCTTTATCTAGGACCGGGGATTCCACCCACACTTTCCAAATAAAGTTCTTGGGTTGCCACTGCCTTGTTCCTTTCAGCTGGTGGCTGTCCCCAAACACTCAGCAATAACAGAAGTAATACCTTATGCGTCCGGTTTTTCAAAGCACTTGGACGTTGCAGTGTTTTTATTTTATTTTATTTTTATTTTATTTATTTATTTTTTAAAGATTTTATTTATTTATTGGATGGAGAGAGACACAGCAAGAGAGGGAACACCAGTAGGGGGAGTGGGAGAGAGAGAAGCAGGCTTCCCGCTGAGCAGGGAGCCTGATGCGGGGCTCGATCCCAGGACCCTGGGATCATGACCTGAGCAGAAGGTAGACTCTTTAACGACTGAGCCACCCAGGTGCCCCAGTGTTTTGATTTTAACAACAGTCTGTGAGGTAGGTAGTAGCAAAAACAATTTGAAGATGAAAAACCGTCTAAGAGGAGGTAAAGTCTCAAGTGAAACCCATTTCTGATAGTTTTTAAATGTCTTTGTGTTGAAATACCCACTGAGATTTCTTCCCAAGTTTAGGAGGTGATATTCTGTGAGAATAAAGACCCCTTTACACCCAAATCTGCAAACTCACTGCTGTGGTCAGAAATCCGTTGTGGTATACTGGGTAAAATCTACCAGGGCAGGCATTTTATTCACACTGCATTCCCTACACTTAGAACTAGTGCCTAGGTACTAATATTTTTGTTGAGTGAATTGAATGATTGAATTCAGACCTTTAGTTCCTTTGCCTTTGATACTTTCACCGCTTCAGCCCCCTTTTCCAAGCAGTCCACTAGCAGCACCCTCTGCTCTAGAAAACAGACTTGCAGTTTTGCAGTTGAATAACAGCTCGCTTTCCTTATTTTGTGCGGGGTGCTGTGCTAAGTAGTTTGCATTGAGGCTTCCAAGTCATCCTATGAGAAAGTATTTTGCAGGTGAGGAAACCGAAGCACAGACAGGTTAATGGGTGAGGTCACACAACCAGTAAGTTACACATCCACTGTTTGAACTCAGGCTCATTCCGAAGGTGTGTGCCATTATTTTGCCTCCCTAAGTACTGTGCTCTCTCACAATTCTGTATCTTTCCAAAGGTTGTGTAAGCTGCCTGCCTTCCTAACTCAAGGACCGAGCTGCACTCAAAATTTTTTTTTTTTTTTTAAAGATTTTATTTATTTATTTGACAGAGATAGAGACAGCCAGCGAGAGAGGGAACACAAGCAGGGGGAGTGGGAGAGGAAGAAGCAGGCTCATAGCAGAGGAGCCTGACGTGGGGCTCGATCCCACAACGCCGGGATCACGCCCTGAGCCGAAGGCAGACGCTTAACCGCTGTGCCACCCAGGCGCCCCTGCACTCAAAACTTCTGAGAGGTCTTCCTGGCGTCAGTTTCCCATTAGCATACCAAGTTATGCCTGTGATTATAACCCTCTGATACATTCTTAACTGCACTTAAAATAAAAGCTAAACTTCCTGTGGCCTACAAGACCCCGCAGGGCTGGTCCCTGCCTTCCCACTGACTTCTGTACCACCACAACTCTGCCTCCCAGCCCCCATGCCCCTGCTGTCAGTGCTTTCTGTGGTCCAGCCAGAGGCCTTTTAGTTCCTGCTTCAGGACCCTTGCCTGAATCATTCTCCCTATCTAGGACAGCCACCTGTGGTCCCTGTCTCCCCACCCCTCCCTGCCTCCACTACTCTCACATCACCCGGTTTTGTTAGCATTATCACCAACTGAAAATATATTTGCTTACTTGTGGCTAATTTTTTCTCGGTAGGTATGTACGTGTGTGCCCATGTGTGTATTCCATGATAAACTAGTTATCCTTAGCCCACGAAGCCACTCAGTCCCTGGATAAATGCTTTTTGAGTGAATGAGTGAAGAGTGCTTATCACACGGTATTGCAGTTTTATATACCCCATGGGATGTGAATTGGACAGCAGGGAACTGTCATTTTTGTAATAAGATGCCAGTGTCGGGCACTCTGATTGCTATAAAAATAAATATTATACAACTGCCAGCAGATGAGTTATTTTTGGCATACAAAAAATTCTTTTCAGGTGCTGCATCTCCAATATGGAATGTATGTTTGGCCCTGTGCGGTGGTCCTGGCTCAGTACCTATGGTTTCACAGAAGATCTCTGCTGGGCAAGGCTGTCTTAGAGGTACAAGTGCCCTTGAAGCTTCCTAAAATGCTCTGTTCAGCTATAAGTCTACGTGCCTGTTACTGACTTTTGTTAAATATTTTTAAATAGGGTGATTTGGCCAGCTTGTAAGTCATGTGAGCTAAAAATACTTTTTACATTTTAAGTTGTTTAAAAAAGGAACATGCACCAGAGACCACAGGATTCCCACCGAGACTAAAATATCATCTGGCCCTTTACATTATGCCGACCCTTATTCTAAGTGGAGCCGGTTGACTAATTCTAGTTATAGAATCTTGGCATGGAAGCAATCATTAAGACCATCTTTCCAGGGTGTCCCAACAGGGTCATCCGGGGTCTACTGTGACACATGCAGTTTCTCATACAATAGCGCTTTCAATTTTTGGAAATCTTGAGAGTATCCCAAACTCCTTCTCATCACTCCACTTGACATGAGACTGCTAAAGGCTTGGAGAAATAAACTTTTGTCATGTTTGCAGAAATGGTACAAGGCTTAAGTCTGAAGGCTGAGGACATAGCCACAACTTAGTAACACCAAACTTACCAAAACCATGTAAATGAGAGGTGTGAAGGTACTTGGCATACTCCTGGCCCTGAACAGTGGCAATCTGTAGACATTCAGAAAAGATTGAGAATCTCCAAGCTCATGCTGAGAACTGGAAAATGGGAAATTTATTTTTAGATTCAATACTTAGAAAGGCATTCCTTGGTTATTCCTTAGCATGCTTAAGACCTTGTCACTTTGAAGGCCCAACTGGAAAATCTCTTTTGTAGGAAGCCATGTTGCAGACCTGTCAGGTTATAGCCACATAAAAGCAGTAAAAATTGGTAGTAACAACCATAATGGCCAGGTGTTCAAGTCACCCATCAAGCTTCTAGAGACCCAATGTCCTATATAATTAGGAACTGCTTTATAGACCGAAGAACTGAAAATGACAGAACAAGTGTCTCAAACTGCCATGGGCAGATTAAGCAATGAACCTGCCAAATACACATGGAGTTTGGAAGCAGTTGTCAGTTGCAGAATACAGGGCCCTGTACAGGGCTTAACCTTCCCACCCAATTAAGAGGAAAGTAATTTCTACAAACTGAAAAGCTTAAGCTTCATATAGTGAAGCAATGTAATTGTGGTACATTTTGCAGATATGACAAGCTCATCATTGACCCTGATGTTCCCTTAGGGAAACTAAGTCCTTAAATGCCCTGCAATGGTAAGCAGAACTTTGAAATACTATCTTTTATTAAATGTATTAGATTGGAGCTGGAGTGAGCCTTCCAGGCATTATAGCTGCAAAATGCGGTGCTGAAGTAATCTTGTCAGACAGTTCGGAGCTGCCCTACTGTCTAGAAATCTGCCGGCAAAGCTGTGAAATGAATAACCTGCCACAGGTGCGTGTCATAGGACTGACATGGGGCCACGTATCTCAGAATCTTCTGGCTCTACCACCACAAGATATTATTCTTGCATCTGATGTGTTCTTTGAACCAGAAGGTAAACTTTTTTTGGTCTTCAATAGCAAATTTGGCTGGAGAGATGAATTAAGTACGAGTCCATTTAAGGAGTTCTTTCTTCCCAGATTTTGAAGACATCTTAACTACAGTCTACTTTCTGATGCAAAAAAACCCTAAAGTCCAATTGTGGTCCACTTACCAGGTAAGAAGGTAAGCCTGAATAATCTTGGTTTACTCTCAATTAAAAGTTAAATCCTTACTCCTCATGCAATATCTACTTTAAGGGTAAAATGAAAATGTATCTGAAGCAAAACAGGAAAAGCATACTTTTAAAAAACAATTTATTTTTCTTTTTCAGTGCTGACTGGTCACTTGAAGCTTTGCTCTACAAGTGGGATATGAAATGTGTCCACATTCCTCTGGAGTCTTTTGATGCAGACAAGGAAGATATAGCAGAATCTGCCCTTCCAGGAAGACATACTGTTGAAATGCTGGTCATCTCCTTTGCAAAGGACAGTCTCTGAATTACACCTACATACAGGCTGTTCTGGGACAATGTCAATACTAATTAGCAACCTGGCATGCCAACTAAGACTCAGACCATTTTATAGCTTCTTGGGAGTACAAGCATTGAATTTGAAAATGGTCCGATCTGTCGGCCTTAAAGATTGTGATGGGTCACCTAGACAATACTCATGGGTTACAAAGCCATGAAAACAAAAATTAACACACCTCTAATAAACGGGATGTGGATTGTTCTTTAAAAAAAAAAAAAATCATTAAAAACGGCATAAATTAAGCTGAGAGGAGGGGATACCCACAACCTCAAGAAAGTGCTACCTTAGAGCATTGATTTTAGGGGTTATGGATGCTGAATGGCATTTCCACTTTTTAACTTAGGAAAAAGTCAACTACTACACATTTCACTTTCATACTGTACAGTCAGTAACAATTCACAAGGTAATTGCACAGGTCTTTCAAATAAAGGGGGGGAAAAAAGACCAAGACATATTCTGAGAAAAGCTAACACCAAGAAAACGTTTTAATTAAACTACAGAAACAATGGTTATAGTACAGGATTTTCATGAGCAAAAAGATACACCATGTTATAAGTACTTACAAAGTTACAAACCATTTTGCTTCCTTAACATTTTTCATATTTTAAGTTCATACATGAAGATGATCAGATATACCATTTTGGGGGGAAGGGGAAAAAAAGGTGTATTTATCATCAGCTAGATGTGCTCACTGTATGCTCCGTTATTTATATGCAAGGCCCGGGTGACTGGAAGTGCAGTTGTCAGGCATTTTAATAAACTGGACAGCCATTTGTTTCTGCACGACAAGGCATCTTTACACAGGAGCAATCAGGAGAAAACAGGAAACAGCCAAGCACTCTGCACTGCAACACGCCACCTTAACAGCTAACCAGCATTACTCAACTGCTACACAACTGCGCCTAGTGCACAAAAATACACAAGAGAAGAGATTAGAATTGTGTTTGGTAAACAATCCTTTCAAAAAATCAAGTCTTTTCACCTGAAAAGTCTTTATACAAATTTGGGTTCAGATTACCATTTAGATCTGAAGGTAAATAACATATACAAACAAATTTACACCGACTTTTGTAGGTTTTTAATTTTAATGAATGAAGGCAATGTTGAGTCAATCTCTTGACAGCTTTAGGCTGTGTGTAATGGCTGCACACGTTTCCTTAAAAGTCAGGAGGCCACAAATTAGGTTACCAATCTGTTTAATTTCAAACAAAAAAAGTCAGCACTATATAAACAAAAAGGAAAATTTACCTCAAATATCCAAGCCAATAATGAAATCTGAAGTCGTTCACCTCACTAAATTACAAGAAATTTGAATAACAGCAACAAAATGGCACATAAAATGAAGTTTGCCACCTGAGGCAAAGCTTAAAACAAGTAAAAAGTTAGACAAAATGTTACAAAATAACCTTTTCAATAGCCAGTTGCTTGTTCCAAGGACTCTTCGATGGACTGGGTGTGTTGTCCTTTTCCCCCAAGTCTTCTGTTATGTTGCTTGTTGACCCATCTAGGTTTGAAAAGAAAAAAGTTCAGTTTACCTTCCATTACAATGAAGTTACCGAAAGTGCACATGGTTTCAGTTTCAGGCATGTACGTACTAAGGCTCTGGTGAAACAAGTAGGTTACAGAAAGGTTCCACCCAGCCATTCTCAGATTTTTAAAGGCCCAATTAGGAAATTTTCAAAGGCTACCATCCACTTTTACAAATTTGTGTTTATGCAATCTTGGCCAAATAACCAAGGTGAAAAATGATAAGGGAGGGGAAAAGAAAAAGAAGAAAAAATAAAAATAAAAAAAGGACGGTATCCAAACAAAAACAACTCGAAATCAGAAAATCAGTCTATTTTAAAGTAACTTTTTAGTTCTCAAATGAAACATTTGGCAATTGAGAATAAAGCTTTAATATCTGAGCTACTTAGGGCCCTTTCCTTTTAAAAAATAGGACCAAACAATTTGAGAGTTAAAGACACACTATCCTTTCCCCACCCAGTGCAATACCTGTAAACTTTTTGGGGGTTCCAAAAGTTCATTGCTTCTTTTTGCAATTCGTTTGCCACATCCATTAAATATGAAGTCCCAGTCAGTACAACAATAGTTGAACTGATCGTTTTCTCTAAGAGGATAGTGCATCTTTAACATTTAAAGACAAACCTGCTCCAATACACGCCCACAGAAACTGGTCCCTGGAGGATCAGCCAAATCAGTTAAAATCTGCAATACTGGCCAATATTCTTTTATCAAACAGGAGACCGCAGCTTTAAAGGGGAAAATGCAGACGTTGGATAAAAACAGCAAGAAATAGTCATTTTCATTAATAGGTCTCAAACAGTTTACGAAACAGCCATTATTATCTAAGCTTTATGCACATCCTTTCTGCAGACCCCTCTCTTCAGTATTACTCCCAAAGCTGAGTTAGCTCACAGCCGCACTCCCGACATCAGGAGCCACTTTTATATTAACACGGATATAACAAGCTCCTGCAAACCCCATCTCTGAGTTCGGGTCATGTGTCTCGGATCCCCATTGACATTACCATTCGCTTAAGAGGACACCGCTCCTTCCTCCTCGGGAGACTTGGGGGGGCTCTTGGAGCGCGACCTGGACTTGGACTCCCTCTTGGACACGGGCGGAGGACTCCTGGACCGGGACCGGGACCTGGAGCGCGAGCGAGACCTGGACACCGACGAGGACTTGGACTTGGACCTTCGCGCCGACCTGGACTTGGACGTGGATCGCGACCTCGAGCGAGTGCGGGAGCGAGACTTGGAGCGGCTGTAGCGGGAGCGGCTGCGGGACCTGGACCGGCTCCGACTCCGGGAGCGGCTGCGGCGGCGCCGCCGAGGGCTGCGGGCGGACGGGCCGGGCGTCAGGGCGGCCCGAGGGCCCCGATGGCCGCGCCCCGCCCGCGTGCTACGCCCGCCCCGCCGCCATTACCGCGCCGCCCGCCGCTCGGGCGCCATTTCCCCGCCGCCCGCCGCGGCCCCGCGCCCGCCCGCCGCCGCCACGTGTCCGCGCGGACCTTTGTGCCCCTCGCCCACCGCCCTTCGCATCCCCCGGCCCGTCTACCTGCGGCTCCGGCGTCCGTAGCCGCCGCCCCCGTACCGGCGGGGCGGAGGGCCCCGGCGGCTGTGGTGCGAGTCCGGGGGTCGGCCGTAGCGCGCCATCTGCACCCGCAGCTCGCGGCCGTCCAGCACGGCCCCGTCCATGGCATCCATGGCGTCCTCGGCGTCGCGCTTGTCGTGGAAGCGGACGAAGGCGAAGCCGCGGGACTCCTTGGTGTAGCGGTCCCGCGGGATGTACACGTCGCCGACACGCCCGTACTTCTCGAACACGCGCCTCAGGGTGTCGGGCGAGGTGCGGTAGGTCAGGTTGTCCACCTTGAGGGAGGTCATGCCCTCCACATCGGGAGGCGGGCGACCGTAACTCATGGCCCTGGGGAGCCGGCCGGGGGCCGCGACTGCGCGCCGACAAACTAACGCCCTGGGCGGGCCCGCGCGCTCGTCTGAGGCGGCGGTTTCCTCACACTAGCCCGGCTCGACGCCGCGCCGCGCCTCTGGCAGTTGGCTTCCGCGTGGAAACGCTGGGAGAGGCCGGACGTGGTAGGAGGGGGGAAAACGCTACCAAAGCACCGCAACAGCCGACCCCACCAGCGAAACAACTGGGCGGGCAGCCGGCCCTAGCACCCATTTATATCCCTCCTCACAAAATGGCGCCCGCGCCACCCGGAAATGAATCCCCTGATTGGCTCGCCCCTCCCCGCCCCGCAACGCCGCGGCCACGCGCCCCGCCCCTGTCCGACGCGCCTGCGCAGAGCCCGGCGGGCGGGCCAAAATGCGCGGAGTCACTGTTGCTGGGAGGGGGGAGCGGAATTTGAGGGCAGTTGGAAAGCCCGCGAAACGCTCTTTCCGGTAGCGATGCCGTACGGGTTCTCTCCCGCAGGAGGAACAGGAAGCGCTCCCCTTCCAGGCCCCGCCTTCTTTTCGTGCCAATATTCGAGCTCCACGCAGCTTTTTTGCTCGGACCTCAGCAGAACGTTCCCGCTTCTATCAGAGGGGATACTCCTCCCCCACCCCCGTTTGCCCCGCGGTCTCCAGCCTTCTCAGGCCCCGCTACGACGTTTCCGGGCTCTCTCCCGCAGTTCCCGATTTCTACGCTGGGTTCCGCTTTGTAGCCCCTCCTTCGCTGGGGCGCGCGGACTCCGCGCCGCTCCCCTCCTCAAGGCGCTTGCGCGTCTCGGGCCACGCAGGACTACATTTCCCAGCGGGTCGAGCGGCCGGCGCCGAGCCTGCGGTCAGGTGACCCGGTCGCCTGACCCGCGGTGAGTCAGGGCCCGGCGGGCGGGGCCGCGGCGGCCGCTGCACCTCGGCCTTGGCCCCTAATCCCCCTCGCGGGCCCCTCAACCTGAAGCCACGACGTTATTGGCGCTTTTCCGGGTGTCGGGCCCTTCCCCGCTCGGATCGGACCCTGGGAATGTTCTAACTGCCTGTGGGGAGAACCTCACTCTCGGCCCGCGATTCTGATCCAAGAACTGGAAGTTGACAGCTTGGCAGCCTTGCTCCTGGATCTGCCACCTCTTCTCACCATCTCATTTCCTTCCCCAGGATTGTCAGTGGGTTCGCCCCGAGGAGAGCTGACCGCCCTGGGCCGCTGCTGACCGCCGGCAGAGTTGAGCCACAATGTCCCCGGAATCTAAAAAGCTTTTCAACATTATTATTTTAGGAGTTGCCTTTATGTTTATGTTCACCGCCTTTCAAACTTGTGGAAATGTGGCGGTGAGTCGGGATCTGTTCTCCCTCCTTTGAAGTGCCTCTCGTAACCGATTCCAAAAATGATAATAAACAGTAATTGTGCCTAACAGCGCGCTTAAGTTGCACCTTGTATTTTCCCACCCACCTTCCTCGTTTTTTATGCCTCAGTTTAATTTCGTGTGTCAGATGTTTCTTATTAATATTTTATCGGGATGGGGAGTTAAACTACTGCCTCTTCCTCTGATTTGACTTGGGGTTTGTATGTGACCTGTTATTTGTTGTCTGTATTAAGGTCTCCATTAGTACTGGGAGAATTGAGGAGAAAAGAACCCCAAGGCATAGCTACAGCTGATCTTTCCCCCTTTCCCTGTCATCGGTTTGCCTTTTCCTGTTCTGTAGTCCTTTTTCTTGTCTCATAGTTGATTTTTAATATGAAGTACTGAGTGTCTTGAATTCTACTTTACCAGGTGCTTCATTCTCAGTTCTTGGAGACAAACTTTGGTGGGGATGGGGAGGGAAACTGAGAAATGTTTTCATTAATTAGCTTTATCTTCCATGCAGCAAACTGTCATCAGGAGCTTAAATAGCACAGATTTTCATGGCAGTGGATATACCAGGTATTGTACCGTATGATTGGTTTTACTCCCTATGTTACAGTGGTTCCCTAAATCTTACCAGAATCTCCGGCAATAATACTGTGATTGAATTAGTAGTGGTTGCATTTTCTCTGTATCTGGTCTGTTTGGGAGAACATAATAGAATAAAGGTGATGAGTTTAGGTTTCATGTAGAATTAAATACTGGGTTTGAAATCCTGGTTTCATGACTTAACGCTGCGTTATGTTAGGCAAGTTACTTCTACGAGCCCAGTTTCCTTGCTCTGATGATGCGTGTAAAGCTCTTGGCACAGTGCCTGGCATTTAATAAACACTCAAATATTGTCATCATTACATCTTCTCAATCCTAAACAGAGGATGTTTTATGTGATTCTTGAAACATTCGGTCCTCCTGTTTTTGTAATTTGATAATGTTCAGCATAGTGTCATCAGGAGCTTTTAGGTTTTTGTTAAGGTGTTTAGTCCCACTTTTACAGAGAAAATAAAGTGCAAAGACCTTCATGAGTCACTAGTACATTGTGATTGAAGCTGGGAGTGTAGTGCACGCATGGATGTAAACACACGGGTTTCTTAATTTCTCTGTGGTGAACTCTTAGATGCTGACCAACAGCCCCCCTCTTCCCCCACAACTCTTCTTATTTAGTTCTTACCTATCCTAAACCTGATCTTATATATATTTGAGAATAAAGGGGTGCTAATGTCCATCTTTTTACATGACTAGCAATACCACATTTTTCACTAGAGCTTTGTCTTCCAATTCCAGAGAACGTTTACTGTTTGAGAGGATCACAAAAGCCAAAGAATAATTTACTTTGGGTTTGTAAGTAGCGTCTAGTAAATGAATTCAGGACCCTCAAAATGGTTTTAGTCACACTTTGCCGCAAGGCGTATGTACTAGGGCTGGGTCTATAGTGGCTGAATAATGTTCAAGTGAGACCATTAGATTGAGTTAAATCAACTCTGGTTTAAGCAACTGAGAACTCTGCTTATTATTTGTAACAGTGAAATTTCATGCAGTTGCCAGGAGTTGTTAACTAAGTTTGTAGAGCAGACTGGTTGACGAGGGCCTCTGGAGTGAGATTCCCAGGAATGGGATTCTGGCTCCACCACTCACCGGCTATTTAGCTGGACTTTCGGCAAGTAACTTAACCACTCTGCATCTCAGTTTTCTTTTCTGTGGAGTGAGGATAATACTACTATCTTTATAGAGCTGTCAGATTTAATAAGGAAAACATATAAAACGCTTGGCTCAGTGTCTGTTACGTGTTGTATGTTAGCTGTTGTTATAATTTACCAGTCCGTTAAAGGCGTATTGTCCAAGGCAAGCTGATTCAAAGGGAAATTTGACGAGACGTCAAGATTTTGTGTAAGTGAAAACCTCACTGTAGGATTCAGTTTAATGATAGGATTATTATTAATTCCAGCTGAAGAAATTAACGTTTGTGCCCCCGAAAATCTATAGACTCTAAGTAGATTTGAAAAAATGCATTTTTGAGACCGTGATTCAAGAGTTTTGTTTTTTCCTTCTCTGTGTTGTTATGTGTACAGCATGGCAATTATTTATGGAGTGTTCTCCGCTTCAAACTTGATTACACCGTCAGTGGTTGCCATTATAGGTCCTCAGCTCTCTATGTTTGCAAGTGGTTTATTTTACAGGTGAGTAGTGTGGTTTTCTTTCATTTAATCCAAACACCCTCGGCACCTTTCAAGCATCCAGTAACAAGAAATTGCTGACTTGGGGGTGTGTGGCTGGCTCAGTTGGAAGGGCATGTGACACTCGATCTCCAGGTTGTAGGTTCAAGCCCCACATTGGGTGCAGAGATTACTTTAAAAAAAAAAAAAAAAAAAAGGTTTTTGCCAACTTGGACTGACTAGAATACAGGCAGTATTTTAGGGATTTGGTTCTCTCCTTGACGTCCTGGGATATCATGTTGTTTTATTTTTATTTATTTATTTATTTATTTATTTATTTTTTAAAGATTTTATTTATTTATGTGACAGAGATAGAGACAGCCAGCGAGAGAGGGAACACAGCAGGGGGAGTGGGAGAGGAAGAAACAGGCTCCCAGCGGAGGAGCCTGATGTGGGGCTCGATCCCAGAACGCCGGGCTCACGCCCTGAGCCGAAGGCAGACGCTTAACGACTGTGCCACCCAGGCGCCCATCATGTTGTTTTAACGTGACGGCGTGTGTGCATATACACGCTTTCATCTTACTATACATAAAAACAGTACCCCAGATCTCTCTGTGGGAGTTGAAAAGAACTTCCTGTGAAGTAATCTTATCTTAGATCAAGTTGATTAACAGGAATTCAACCGAGATAACTAAGGTTTTTTTCTGGGTTGTAGAACTACCATCCCAGCATGTGCTGAGCTATTGGCAAAGGCCAATTATAAACCCTCATTCAATGTCCGATCTTACAAATTCGAAATAGTAAATAAATGAGTAGGTCACATTTGTCCCTTTTTTTCCAACGCTGGAGAAGTCCTTTACAGGTTCACTTTTTAAAAAAGAGAGTCCTCAGAACCGATCCCTAGAAGGCATGATCGGCCTCCTGTATGAGGTGCTGTTTGACCGTAATGCGTTGACCTGTTACATTTTAGCATGTACATTGCCGTTTTTATCCAGCCTCTCCCGTGGTCCTTCTACACGGCCTCTGTGTTCATTGGAATTGCAGCTGCCGGTAAGCGTCTTGCTGTTTATTTTCTCTGTCTTCTGGGATTTATTTAAGAGTATCATGTGTTTCGTGTGTGAAGCCAAGTGATTTCATTCCCTTGACAAACTTTTGGTTTGAATTTCAGTGCTTTGGACAGCACAAGGAAATTGCCTGACAATAAACTCAGATGAGCACACTATTGGGAGAAACAGTGGAATTTTCTGGGCACTCTTACAATCTAGGTAATGATCCTTCTGGAGCTCAGTCTTTCCTTTAATTCTTTTGTCACACCATTTTTTTAGATCTTTGTTGTGTTGAAAATTCCGATCTTCTGTGTTCTTCGGCTTGAGTTCCTAGCTCCATGTGGTGCGGATTTAACGTTTGATAGAATTGCGTGAAATGCATGGACCTGCCTCATTGGGACTCGTGATTAGTAAAGAGAAAATCGTGTTAACCATAATGTATTTAGCACCTGCTATATTTCAGGCAGGGACTGTTGGCTTCGTTACTACATCTCAGTAATCCTTAGCCCCTCATGAGACCAGAAGGTATTATCTGTGTTCTACAGATGAGAAAACAGAGGCTTAAAAGTGAAGTAACTGATCTGATTTAAACCATCCTTATCTGGATTCCAAAGACCACATCCTTCCCACTGAGCTGCACCTGATAGCTATTAATGAATATATTAAAATTCAAAAGTGAGAGGTGCCTGGCTGGTTCAGTCCGGGGAGCGTGTGACTCTTGATCTCAGGGTTGTGAGTTTGAGCCACACGTTGGGTGTAGAGATTACTTAAAAATAAGTGAATTAAAAAAAATTTTTTTTAAGTGAGACTAATTATGTCAGTGCTGAATGATACAGCATGTTATATGTTTCCTAAGTAAAAAACAAAAGGGGTCATTCTGTCGTGGAATCTGTCCTGAGAATTTACCCTTGTGGGTATTGCCTAAAGTTGTGGTGTTGAGAAGTCTTCCTAAATGCAGATGTGTAGCTGTAAGGGGGTGTATATTAAGATACCAGAGTGTAGGCGAGTGACTCCTTCTCTGGGAAAGGGTGCTAGAGTATTAGATGCATTAGATGCAGGTAACTGAATCATGGATTACCCCCCACCCATAGATCCTTTGAAATACAGAATTTCAGAAGTAGCATAAGCTTGTTTCCCAGTAGTCGTTTCCAGAGTCCCAATAAGTCACATGTTTCAAAGAGAGTCAAGTCTTGGTTCTGAGTCAGGTCACTGCCACGTGGAAGGAGATTGAATTCCATCTGTGTCAGTTAGTTTTTCAGAAAGAGTCAGGGTGGAGTCGATACTTTTAAATGACCTAGGGCAGGTAGATACTTTTAAAATTATATAAGCTTTAGAAATCTCTTTTTCTCTCTCTTTCTTTTAAACAAATAATGGAAAAACTGCTCTAAAACCATAAATATGGAAATAAATCCTCAACATCCTGTCCTCCCTTTTCCTCCCCCAGCTTGTTCTTCGGAAATCTCTACATATATTTTGCTTGGCAAGGGAAAACTCAGATATCAGGTTGGTGCTCTTCACTTTGCTTTATTCACACGTGTTCAAAGAATAATAATAGTTTCATAAAAATATCTATTATTGCTCTGTTCAGATTGTTCTCATGAACCTTGCTGCCTTAAGTCCTCTCAGATTTTAGTCTTTAGCCACTTTTTTCCTTATTAAGCTAAGATTTTAGTTTATGGCTATGCTTTGAGCAGCAGCTCAAGGTATAGGAGAAGGTTATGCTATGTGTGAGCATACTAGTCACTGGTTAGACTTTTGAGCCCTCATTTTGTCTGTGTGCTTCCTTTAAAGTTTCTTGTGCATTTTTTCTTTTGGCTTATTTCTTTAACTGAAAGACAAAGGTGGAGGTATTCTACTGAGTTTCTTGTTTGAGATTTTCACGAATGCAGTAAATATTTAACAAGGAAATGTCTGGATGGTTTTAAACAACTTCTGAACATAACACTAATTCGAATTGTTTGCGTGGCCAGTGCTATCTGCCTTCTTCTTTCTTTTCTCTAGAGAGTGACCGAAGAACGGTGTTTATTGCCCTGACAGTGATTAGCCTTGTGGGGACAGTTCTTTTCTTTCTCATTCGGCAACCAGATTCTGAAAATGTCCTGGGAGAAGATGAGTCTTCTGATGACCAGGACCTGGAAGTCAACGAGTAAGAAGTTGGCAATGTTCCTTTTTATTTGAAAATGTATTTTGTGGGGATGTGGTTTAGAGATTTCCAACCTTTGCAGAGCCCTAACTGAGATCCAGCGTTGCGCAGACAGGAGGAAGAAGTTTTATTTGTGTTTATTTATTTATTTAAAGTAGGTTCCACACCCAACGTGGGGCTCAGACTCACAGCCCTGAAATCAAGAGTCGCAAGCTCAGGGCACCTGGGTGGCTCAGTCAGTTAAGCATCCAACTCTCCATCTCAGTTCAGGTCATGATCTCAGGGTCATGGGATTGAGCCCCACCTTGGGCTCTGCACTCAGCAGGGAGCAGGGAGTCTGCTGAAGATTCTCTCCCTCTCCCTCTGCCTGCCTCCCTCAGCCACACGTGCTTGCACCTGCACGCGTGCACCCGCACATGGCGTGCGTTCTCTCTCTTTCTCTCTCTCTCTCAAATAAAATCTTTAAAAAAAAGGTTGCAGGCTTTACTGACTGAGCCAGCCAGGCGCCCCAAGGGAAAGGTTTTAAAGCCAATCTCTTCCGATTGGAGAGCAGTGGGGAGGAAGAAGGGAAAGGAAAGGAGAGGCAGGGGAAAGTTTACAGGGGATTTGAGTCTAATCCCAGGTTGTGGCTGACAAGTTGTATGACCCCGGATAGTAGCCATAATCCCTTTATTTCTCTGGGCCTCGATTTCCTCTTTCAGTTCAGCTGGCATCCCCTGTGTTTTAGTGTACCACGATGCGGGCTTACAAAGTTAAGTAGAAGACAGTCTCTGCCCTCCGTTAGGATTTCTCTGACCCAACCCTAAAATTTTCCCGTTCCTGTGGCGCATGTGAGTGGCAAGGCCATCAGCAGTCGTCCTCGATGATCCTCAGTCACACCCGTGCTCCTGCGCACAGAGCTGGGTTTTTGCACTAACCGACACGCGTGCTCTTCCCCAGAGGAGTCCAAATGGGGAAACAAGTGTATCGTCCTGTGTTTTTCTAAAAACTGTAAATTACCTTTAGCCTGTTTCATTTAGAAGTAACACTAAAACATCACAGACAATTTCCCTGCAGGTATTATCCAGGTTTGAGGGAAGGGAAATGAGAAATCTTTACCAGTCTTGTTCTGTTTGGCTTCTCGAACAGTCAAACGTGAAGGTTACGTATAGCTTTTTATCTATTGTTAAAATGTTGGCACTGAGCATTCTGTGCTGCCTTGTTTATCCCAAAAAGGCCTAAAATTCTCCAGAGGATCATTAAGCATTCAAAATTTCACTAAGTTTGTTTAAAGCAAAAGAGAGAGGTGTTACGTCTGATTTGAATATGTATGTATGCGTTTGTGTATCTGTAATGCGTATATATAACATCAACTATGCGTATATATTTTTAATCATAAACATATTGGAGAAGGATTCTTTTTTTTTTTTAAAGATTTTATTTATGTATTTGACAGAGAGAGAGAGGCAGTGAGAGAAGGAACACAAGCAGGGGGAGTGGGAGAGGAAGAAGCAGGCTCCCAGCAGAGGAGCCTGATGTGGGGCTCGATCCCAGAACGCCGGGATCACGCCCTCAGCCGAAGGCAGACGCTTAATGACTGAGCCACCCAGGCGCCCCTGGAGAAGGATTCTGTGAGGATGAATACCACAGATTCAGCAAAAATTAAAACACCTGTCCATTTAGCAAATGTCAGATGTTGGTGCTGTGCGATAAATACAGCCCATCCTGTTTTCAAGGTACTCCGTGGATAGACGGGCTTGTATAACTGATAAGGTGCAGTGCTGAGGAGTATTACTCAGTCCTTTTAGCATTTTCTCTCCCTGAATTGTCTCCCAAACTCGAAGCTTCCTTGTCTTTATTCTATAAGTAGCACAGACTCTGTGCCAGCCCCCTTCTAAACCTGAGGGGTGTACAGCAGTGAACAAGACAGACGAGTCCCTGTTCTTCTGCGACTTAATTTTAGAGGGGGTGTAGACAATACTCGTGTGAAACCGCAAAGTAAGTGCTAGGAAGGCAGCGAAAGGGGGAGGTGATGAAGGGCCGAGTGGCTCCCCGAGGCCTGACTGGTGAGGAGGGAAGATGGGCTGATGGCCACTGCCAAGGCCAGGTGGTGGGAAGGGGTGCGGTGGGTGCCAGGGCTGCAGGGAGGCCCGTGGGACTCGGCGCAGGGAGGGAGTGGAGTGGGTGTGTCTGCAGTAGCAGGGAGTCGATTCTGGGAGCTGTGCCAGGAGCGCAGGTTCCGTGCTCGGTGGGGTTAGAAGCCACTGAGGGGAGGCGCCTGGCTGGCTTAGTCAGTTGAGCATCTGACTCTGGAGTTTGGGCTCAGGTCATGATCTCAGGGCCCTAAGATCGAGCCCAGTGTCGGGCTGTGCTCTCGGCACGGGGCTGGGGGGGTTGGCAGAGGTGTCTGCTTGAGATTCTCGCTCTCCCCCTGCCCCCACCCCCCCCTCAAAAAAAAGCCGTTGAAGGAAAGAGTAGGATCTAGTTTTAAGGGATTCCACTGAAGGCGTTACAGAAGATGATTTGAGGATGCGAGAAGGCAGCTCAGCGCCCTACCTCAGTGGTCCCCGTGTGCGTAATTTGCATGTGTGAGGCCCCGCGAGCTGGGCGATCTCTAAGAATTTCTTCATTGGCAGTTGTCTCTCTGGCCTCCCTCCCTTCGGTCTATATTTGAGTGTCTGTTCCAGGCATTGTTTGGAGAGTGTTTCGTTGAACACACAGGTGTTCGTGCACTCATGGAGCTTTCTAGTGGGTGAGAGAGAAGAGAAATAGGCATTTTTTTAAAACAGTTTTTATTGAGGTATAATTCACATGCTGTACAGTTTACCCATTGAAAGTGTACAGTTCAGAGGCACCTGGGTGGCTCTGTTGGTTAAGTGTCTCAGTCTTGATTTTGGCTCAGGTCATGGTCTCAGGATTCTGAGATTGAGCCTCACATCGGGCTCTGTGCTGGGCATATAACCTGCTTAAGATTTTTTTCTCCCTCTCCCCCCACTCATGCTCATACTCTCTCTCTCTCAAAAAAAAAAAAAATAGAAGTGTACAATTCAGTGACTTTCAGGGTGTTCACAGAAGTGTGTGTCCATCGCCACAACCAATGCTAGAGCATTTTTATTACCCCCCAAAAGAATTCTGTACCTTTTAGCCATCTGATATTAGAATAGGAGAGGTCTAAAGGAGAGCAAGGTACAGAAATGTGGGCTGGAGGTGGGGGGCTGGCTTGCAACTTGATATTATAATAGTTATTTATATGTAACGTATACTGTATACGTAAAATTACAGATGGGGTTGCCAGGGAAGGCTGAGAAGGTAACATATAAGTAGTAGGGGATGAAAAATAATTTTCCCTTCACTCTCCTGTGTTCTTAGTTGAGACCCCTATGATAAAGATTAACAAGGAAAAAAAAGCAATCAAATTTATTAACACGTATGTCTCATGTATACATGAAGGAAACCCAGGGGAAAATGAGTAATCCCCAGGATGGCTTAGAATTTAGGCTTCATATACTGTCTAAATAGGGGAAGGGGAGGAGGGATGTAGGCCTCTTACAGGAGACTAAATGATTGTTTGGAAAGATGAACGGACCCTTAGAAGAGTAGATGGGAGATAGGATGGTTTGGGACATATTTTGATGTCTGGGCTCTCTTGTGACAAGAACCAATCTTCCCTGTCTGATGAAACTCCCAGAGCCGATTTATAACAGTTGAGTTCCTTTTGGAGGATCTGTCTTTAGGCAGATGAGGGGAGTTCAGAGAAAGCCTGTACCCATATTTGCTATTTTTTGAGTGCCTACAGCTCAACATAATCAATATACTAACGCAAGTTTTGGGGTGGCATGTTCTCCTAGCCTTCAAAGTCGAGACCTTGGGTAAGCTAGGAATGAGATGGGAGGGTACTGGAGGGTTTGAGAGAGATTGAACGTCATCTCACTGTGCCCCCTCCACCCTTGCAGGACCTGGGGATCGCCCTATTTTAGAATCCTATTAGAAATGGCTCCCTTTAATACCTCACTGAATTGAATGGGGAATGACTTGCACCTGAGTGCTGACTGGCTTGATTGTACTTTAATAGTCTGTAGGGTGGATGGATCGGTTCCTACGTGTTTGGGGCTTGAAATGTAAAATGCTAGAATCCTATACCTGATCCTGTCCAACTACAAGAAGACGATCAGTTACTTGGAGTCTGAAGAGATTTTCCTTCCAGGGAAGACATGAGTCCTTATGGTGAGGAAAAAAGGTTTTTCCTGTTGGTTAGAACAGACTCCCTTTTTTGTGTCACTAATTCATTTATGTACGTCAACTAGATCTCCATGAGGTTCCTCTTTTTTTTCTTTTTTTTGTAAATGTTACTATTTAAAGATGGCGGACGAGTAGGTATCACCCTATTGCCCGGCAGAGTAAGAAACATAATCTTTTTAAAATGTCTTTCCCATAATCACAATGAACAACTATACTTTAGCTACATGGTCTCATTAAATTCTTTCAGGTAAGTGGTAATGCTCCTGTTTTGTAAAAGGGGAAGTGAAACCTGGAGGCATGAGGTAACCTGCCTAAAACCGTAAAACGAATAAGTGGCAAGGCACAGTGCAGACTCTGAAGCCCGCGTGTTTGACCCCTCGCTTCTCCTGCACCCCGCTGTGCGGCGCAGGTGCTGGTGTTGCTTTTGCAGAGTTTTCACATGGCACGACTTCGTTTTGAAGGAGTCAGAGTGGAGGGAAATTGAGTTCTTACAAGTGGATTTTACAGTATGCGAACAGAAGGGTGGAGATTTCTGTCCTGTCTGACGTACCCTTTCTGAGAAGGACATGCGGGGATGTGTGCTTTCAACGTAGTATGAGAGGATTGGGTTCGGCTGTTATTAAAGGGTCACCTGGGTGGTGCTTTCTGCGTGTTCTCTGAAGCAAGGGTGGGGTCCCAGAGGGACACCCTGGAGCGCGGAGCATCTCGGCCAATGGAAATGTTTGCCAGACCCTAGAGAGGACGGCACTTTGACGAACGTCAATGAAAATGTGATACCATTTTTCTCCTCTTTTCTGCTTTTAGCGGAAAACACGTTGATATTTCATTTTATTTTTTTTCAGATCTGCCCAGAGCACTATGGGAAAAGCAGTAGATGCGTTCAGTAAGTATTTTCTGTGTCTGAAATGCAAGAGCTGTTCGGGAACAACTACAACATTTGCCTTTCCCCCTTTCCCTGGTAACTTTGGATTGACGATCTTCCAGTGTTTTCGTTTTTCCAGGTATGTGGCTCTGAGGTCCAGTAGTCTTTTCAGCCAGTGTCTCTGTAACTGAGGGGTGTGTGGGATGCACGCGAACCTGACTGCCCGGCCCGGTGTGGTGCGAGGGAGGCACAGGGAGGTGCAGAGAGCTCAGGAACTGGTGCTTTACACAAGGCAGTGAGGACACACACACCATCTTCTCAGAACCGAGTTCGGAAGAACAGTTGGACTTGTCTGCGGAGGGTTCTTCCTGGTAACACCTCCCTGCGTGTTTATTTTTATGTTATTCTCACAACCTCTCTGTGAGTATCCTAGAACACATACCTACCATTTTCTCTATTTGTTGGAAGAGAGAATTGAGACTTAGAGAAAGTATTTGCCCAAGGTCCAATAGCTAGTATATTGCTGAGCTGGGATTCGAGTCCCAACTGTGTGAGAGGCAAAGCCAGTGAATCCCAAAATGGCCATCTTGTGGTTCCTTCAGAAACTAGCAAACATGGCTTCCGGTTCTTGTAAGGCCTGATGTGGGCCAGTTCTTTGCTTCTGCCTATAGCTCCCTCAGCCTCTTTGTCGCCCAAGGAGAGAGAATCTGACCACTGTCTAGTGGGGAGGAGCCTTTTTGGGGCCATGTTGTTTCAGTTAGGCCCCTGGGCCTTATACACTTCTGTGCTTGTGGGTAACCTATAGGTTGCCTTGGGCTAGGGTGCAAATTCTTGATCTAATCAGCCATGGCCTGAGTCAGATAACACAAAGCACCCAACTTCTAGCCAAGAATTCCTGGGGTCCTCTTTTTTAGAAAAGACTTATGGGTGTGGTAGCCTGAGTTTCAAATATATAGTATGTTATCATTAGGGCTATTTAGTCAGGCTTTTATTACATGTATTTCTTATGTTTCAGGAACATATTCTTAATGATACACTATAATTAAAAAGGATGTAGCCTGACTGTGCCCCAGCAAGATGGGAGGTCATCATAGTTAAAGGTCCGGCTTTCAGCTTTGCAGGCCTAGAAACTCGTTTGTCACAACTCCCATTATTGATCAGAGGGACCAAAGGGGAAAGGATTCAAGCTAAAGAAACCCACAGAAATCTTAATTTAACCATTTATTTTTTTTTTCAGATTTTATTTATTAGAGAGAGAGCACAAGCAGGGGGAGCAGCAGAGGGAGAGGGAGAAACAGGCTCCCCGCTGAGCAGAGAGCCCGATGTGGGGCTTGATCTCAGCACCCTGGGGTCATGACCTGAGCTGAAGAAGGCAATCACTTAACCAACTGAGCCACCCAGGCGCCCCTCATTTCAACCATTTATGATGATGTTTAATATTTTTGAGTGAGCCCTTTCATAGATACTCCCTTCTTGTTCCCTTCTTGGCCTAGAAAGCCACATTGGCTTACTTGGTGGGCCTTGGAGTCAAGGAAAGGGAAGATTGATGACCCCCAGGCTTATGACATGGTCCCTCCAGCCTCAGTGAGGCTTGATGCAGCCTCCCTGCACCATCACTGAACCCCTGCTCTCCCTGGGTGCCTGTTGATAGTAACCAGATTCAGGATGTCCTTCCTCAATGTACAAACCTTGCTTCAGCTTCTCTGTAAAATGAGGCACTAACCCAATGGGGGCTGCACAGTTTCATAACAGAACTAGTTGGTTGCAGGAGTAATAGGATGTTGAGCTGTCTAGTTTGGGGGGAAAGAAGGAGCGGCCGAAAAGGTAAGGCATGTAAGATGCTACGTGGTAGGCAGATTTCGGAGCTGGTGCTGGGCCCTGGGGAGCAACGTGAGGTAATGAGGTAGCGAGGAAGCCAAAGAGAAGATAGGAAGGCAGAAGACAGTCCAAGCTTTAATCTGTCTTAGGCGGGGTGCTGCGTTTCCTTTATTCTTAATCATCACTTTCCCTCTGTTGATGCTGTGACGCATGTTGTACAGAAAAGGCTCCTGCTTATCTGTTTTGTTTTTTTTTTTAAAGATTTTATTTATTTATTGGACAGAGAAAAACACAGCGAGAGAGGGAACACCAGCAGGGGGAGTGGGAGAGGGAGAAGCAGGCCTCCCGCTGAGCAGGGAGCCCGATGTGGTACTCGATGCGGGGCTAGATGTGGGGCTTGATGCGGGGCTTGATCCCAGGACCCTGGGATCATGACCTGAGCCGAAGGCAGACGCTTAACGACTGAGCCACCCAGGTGCCCCGGCTCCTGCTTATCTGAAAAGCACTTCATTCCTCAACCAAATGTATATGTTTAATGGGTTTCTAGAAAAAAAATTTTTTTTAAAGATTTTATTTATTTATTCGATAGAGATAGAGACAGCCAGTGAGAGAGGGAACACAAGCAGGGGGAGTGGGAGAGGAAGAAGCAGGCTCATAGCAGAAGAGCCTGATGTGGGGCTCGATCCCAGATCGCTGGGATCACGCCCTGAGCCGAAGGCAGACGCTTAACCGCTGTGCCACCCAGGCGCCCCTCTAGAAAATTTTTTAAAATTTATTTCTTTGTCTTTAAATAATCGTGAAGTCCATCTGGAAGGATAAATGAGAATAGCCAAGAGAATTTTTGAAAAGGATAAGGACTTGCTCTAATAAATAGTAAAGTAAATGATTGTGAATTCATTTGAACACTTTGGAATACAAAGAGCAGTGGAACTGGATTCTAGAATCAAGCCTACGTCCACAATACAATAAATACAATAAAGGAGACTCTTAAATGAGCAAAGTTAGGGAGTAGAGTGTGTAGGAAAATAGACTCAAATGCCATATCTCCTAGCATTCCAGGTGGATTCAATGCAAAAACCAAACTAGAAAAGTAATTGAAGAAACTGGGTGGAGAACAGCCTTTTAAGCAGGTCCCTCAGACGGTAAGGGAAAAGAGTGCCCTTTCATTGCTTAAGCTGTAGAACTTCATCTGTCAAAGCAACCTAATAGCGTTAAAATGGCAGGGAAGGTACCTGCCTAAGCATAGGAAATGCAGATTTGAAAGTTTCCATCAAATTTCAAAAGATAAAAAAATAATTGTCCGTGTTATGGGGAGTAGGTATTTATATGCATAAGACCACGTTGCTCATAGGAATATATATTTGTATGATTTTCTGAAGAGCCAATTTGTCAGCAAGTTATCAGAAGCCTTAGAAATGTTTGTTCCTTTACCCCAACAATTCCACTAATAGGATTATCCTCAGGAAATAATTAAGAATTTTCGTCAAGATTTAATGGCTAAGATGTCTATATTAGTGAGTAACTGAAAGTAATTGAAATACTTCACAAGGCATCAGTACATGTATACAATAGATTATCCTAGCCATTAAAATGAGCTCGAATGTTAGAAAATATTGGCGTATTATGTGAAAACAAATTTTAAAATAGTATATACAATGAAACTTGTTTTTATTAAAATTTGTTTAAAGTCTGTAAGGAGATCCATTAAGCTGTTGGATGATATTTTTTGTCTTAATAGGTTTATTGAATATAATTCACACACTGTACGATCACCCATTTAAAGTGTACAGTTCAGTGGCCTTCCGTACGTTCACGGGGTTGGGCATCCATCACCACAGGCAGTTATAGGACCTATTCTTCACCCCAGAAGGAATTTCTGTACCTATCAGCATTCACTCCCCATTTCCTCCCCACCACCCCCATCCCTCACCCTGGACATCCATTAATCTGCTTTCTGTCTCTAGATTTGCCTATCCTGGATATTATTTCGTATACATAGAATCGTACTGTAAGTGCTGTTCCGTGACATGTTTCTCTCACTTAGGGTTTTGGTTTTACTTACGGTCATGGTTTTGAGGCTCATCCGTGTTCTAGCATGTTCTGCAGAAGGGGTTGTTTGTAGGCATCATGAATAATGCTGCTGTGAACATCCGTGTGTGGGTTTTTGTGTGAATGTACGTCTGCACGTGTCTGTGTAGATACCTGGGAGTCGTAGGATTGCTGGGTCCCGTGGTCGCCGTGTTTAACCTGAGGACAGATGTTTTCCAGAGTGGCTGTACCATTTTATGGTCCCACTAGCCGTGTGGGAAGGTTCCAGTTTCCCCACTTCCTTGAGTTCTTATCTGTCTTTCTGAAGATAGCTGTCCCCGCGGGTGTAAAGTGGCGTCTCATGGTTTTGAACAGCATTTCCCTAATGGCTAAGGACTCGGGGCGTATTTTCACATATGGGGTCATCTGCATCACGTCTCTGGAGAACTGTCCACTCAGGTCCTTTGCCCGTTTTTTATGGGTTGTCTTTTTATTGCTGTGTTGTAAAAATTCTTTGTATATTTTAGATAAGAGTCTCTTACATATGATTTGCAGATATTTACTCCCATTCCTTAGGTTGACTTTTCATTTTCTTGATGGTATCTCTGAAAGCACAAAAGTTCTAAATTTTTGAGGAAGGCTGATTTATCCGTGTTGTCTTTTGCATGTGTTTTTGGTGTCCTAAGGTTTTGCCTAGCCCTGGGTCACAAAGATTTGCTCCTGTGTTTTCTTCTAAGACTTTTATAGTTTCAGTTCTGACATTTAGGTCTGGAATCTATTCTGAGTTCATTGTTGTGTATGTTGTGAGGTAGGAGTCCAACTTCATTCCTCTGCATGTGGCCACCTAGGTGTCCTGGTGAAAAGACTGTTCTTCCCCACTGAATTGTGTTGGCACCCTTGTCGAAATCAGTTGACTGTAAATGTGAGTGTTTATTTCTAGATGCATGTGTCTGTCCTTATGCTGGTACCGCGCTCTGCTGATGACTGTCAAGACTTGAAGTTGGGAAGTGTGAACCCTCCAACTTTGTTCTTTTTCAAGATTATTTTGGCTATGGTGGCCCCTTGAATTTCCATATGAATTTTAGGATCGGTTTGTCTATTTCTGTAAATAGATGATATTGTGTTGTTGTTTTTAATAGACTTCATTTTTTTAGAGCCGTTTTAGATACTTTTTAAATTTATTTTTTTGAGAGAGGGAATGAGCGAGAGAGAAGGGGCAGGGGGAGGGGCAGAGGAAGAGGGAGAAGCAGACTCACCACTGAGCAGGGAGCCCGACTTGGGGCCCGATCCCAGGACTCTGGGATCATGACCCGAGCCGAAGGCAGACACTTAACTGACTGAGCCATGGGAGGCGCCCCATTAGAGCTGTTTAGGTTCACAACAAAAGGAGGAGAGTTCTCTTATGCCCCCCCACCCCATGCTCAGCCTTTCCACACCATCCGCGTCCCCGGCCAGAGCGGCACATCTGTTACGGCGGGCGCACCTGCTGCATTCCCACATCATCATCACCCCGAGTCCGCAGTTTGCGTGAGGGTGCACGCTTGGTGGTGTACGTATTATGTGCTTGGACAAATGTATAATGACATACATGTAGTCACGGTTATAGTATCATTCCAGATTATGTTTTAAATTTTCTTTTTGTTTAATCTTCTGATTATTCAAAAACAAACATGCTTTGCTAATGTCATTTTTTTTAATTAAAAATACTTTTTTAAACCTCATATTGATCCTATATTTTTTCCTGGAAATGCGTGAAAAAGGTGAAAATGTCTTACTGCATTTATTCTCACTATGTTTCAGTGAGATAAGAGAAAAAAGTATCCTTTTCTGCCTGTGGCGAAATTCAGGACAGACCGTTTGTGTCTTGTGTAACTTTTGTAGTCAGCAGTTGAGTAAGACCTAAAATCTGGAGCCACTATTCATTTAGGACTAGGTTAGATCAGTGGCCTTAAATTATGAAATGTGAGCAGGTTCAGAAAGACAGTTAAAATATGCAGTTTTTAGACATGCATTTTCCATTGCAGATTGCCACCGCATTGAACAGCATAAAAACACACTTTAAAGTAGTCCTAAGCAATTACGCAGAACTAAAGCTTCAGTCCCCAGATCCAGAGAACTGAGAACCGCAGGAAGTGGTGTGGCAGCTTCTGTGCGGTCAGCAAGCTCCCTGGGTGGCAATTGTCATCTGGAATCCAGTCTTCAAGCCGCTCTGTGCTCGCTCCTTCCCCCCGGGACGTTAGCGCTGTGCCAGCCATTGACGCCCTTAGCCTAACCTTTGCTCAGGTCTGTTGACATAGTCTCGTTTGGTTTGATCCTGTTTCTTTTCTCCATTCCGTGTTGTTTTTTTAGATTCAAGCTGGAGAGTGTGTTGGGAAGACACCACTGTAGAATGTATTGAAGCAGGTGGAATAAACGTTTTATTTGCAGGGCAGACTCAGCTCATCCCTTCAGCATCTGAATCCTTAACCTCAGTCCCACTATATTTGTCTACTGGTGTTATTGACAGGGGGTGTCTGGGTTGAGTAAATGTTTGAGAATTTGGGGTAATTAAAATCTAATTAAGCAGTCTTACATTGTTTTCTTTCAGGAAAATCTCTTAAGTTATGTGTCACCAAGGAGATGCTGCTCCTTAGCGTTACAACTGCTTATACAGGTAATGGGGTTAATGGCGGTTTGGGTGTTCGGTGGCTGCATAATGACAATGAGGACTGAAAACAACCACTGTGTGATTCTTTCTCACAGCTCTGTGCAGTGGTGGGGCTTGGCTGAATGATTCTCCTGATGGTCTTAGTTGAGATCTCTTCTGGGTCCTGTTAGAGGCAGCTGGGGCCACAACATCTCAGTAGTTTCCATTGCGTGTCTGAAGGGGTCAAGTGCAAGGCTGGGTCTCTGTTCACAGTAGTCTCCGTGGCTGCATGACCCTCTCCCAAGTGATCCCTTCCTTCTGACCCAACAGGAAGGCCAGATTGCTTAGGGCCTCCAAAAAGAGCAAAAGGGGAAACAGCCAGACTTTGTGAAGGCTTAGGCCTGGCTTAGGCCCAGTGTTGCTTTGACTGCATTTCACTGGTGAAAGCATATCACAGGGCCGGCCCGATTCAGCGTGGGAGGGTTTTGTACAAGGGTTGCACCCTGGGCGGCATGGTTCATTGCAGCCGGTGATTTTAGGGCAGCATGGAGCTCTGCAGGAGATAACCCTGAGTAAGTCCTTGTGACTTCGTACGGATTCATATACTTTCTGTTGAAATGGAATGAGCTCTGTGGCTTACCTGAGTCGCTGGAGCACTGTCAGATCTTCAGAATGATGAGGGAATCTATTTCCTTTTAAAAAGTGCTGTCATGTCAGGGTGCCTGGGTGGTTCTGCCTTCAGCTCAGGTCATGATCCCAGGGTCCTGGGATTGAGCCCTGAGTCTAGCTCCAGGCTCAGTGGGGAATCGGGTTCTCCCTCTGCCCCTTCCCCTGCTCATGCTTGTGTGCGCGCCCCCCTCCCCTGAGAAATAAATAAAATCTTAAAAAAAAAAAAAAGTGCTATCATGTTAAAAAAAAAAAGTTATAATGTGCCAGTGATTACTTTTGCCTTTATTTACCTTATTGGTATAAACATTTTTTTTGAGAAATAGAATAAATGTTAAACATCTTTAAAATTTGTTAAGTTTTTGTAGCATTAAGGAATGAGGTCTTCTACTGATTGACCTTAATTTTTTAGCCCTAATTTTTAAAACTTCTTTTTCTGGGAAAAAGAGTTTAATGAAAACATTTTGTCTTTAAGCAAAGGTGGATTATGCATGGGTTTTCCAAACTTACATTCCTGTTAACCTTGGAGAGCTATTAATAAGGGTAACAAGCACTTTAGAAATCACTATTACAGACTTACATGTGTACCGTCCTCTGTCCATCCCATCTCCACACAGAGGATCATTTTATTTGTTTTTAAGATTATTTTATTTGAGAGAGTGTTTGCGTGCATGCGTGTGCGTACCTGTGCACACGTGCACAAGCAAGGGGGAGGGGCAGAGAGAGAGAATCTCCAGCAGACTCCCTGCTGAGCACAGAGCCCAACACGGGGCTCGATCCCACAATCCTGAGATCATGACCTGAGCTGAAATCAAGACTCAGATGCTCAACTGACTGAGCCACCCAGGCGCCCGAAGGACGGTTTTTAAAAGAAGGGTTAAAGAGTTTGCTTATTTGAGTTGTCTTTTTGTCTGAGATACATGGCAACTGCCATCTTGTGGTTAATTCCATTTCATCAGCTACGTAGCATAAAACTGCTCTGCTTTCAGGGAGTAACCTGTCAGGCTGAATGAATTCTGTTGTGTACGTATGTATAGCTCAAATATCACCAGCCATGAAGAAAAACCAGGAATGGAGGTTGTGAGTGTATAATTAAATCTGCTTTTTTCCTAAAGGTTTGGAATTGACGTTCTTCTCTGGTGTCTATGGAACGTGTATTGGTGCTGTAAATAAATTCGGAACAGAAGAGAAAAGCCTCATTGGACTTTCTGGCATTTTCATTGGTATTGGAGAAATCTTAGGTTGGTTCAAAAAATGTTTTTGTATGAAATCAGTTCGTTGTGGTTATCACAGATATTGTAAGTATACTTCACCTCTCTGTCCTTGAATTTTAATTTCCTTGCTTATTTTTACCCAGACAGGTATGTCTTTGTTTTTTTTATTCTCATCGTTCTAAGATAACCATGGGATGTTTGCCATACAATTCCCAATCAAAACCATAAATAGGAAAACATAGTCTCTCCCAGCTTTTTCTCTTAAAATACTTAGGGAAAGTGGGGCACCTGGGTGGCTCAGTCGTTAAGCGTCTGCCTTCGGCTCAGGGCGTGATCCCAGAGTCCTGGGATCAAGCCCCGCATCGGGCTCCCTGCTCCACTGGGAAACCTGCTTCTTCCTCTCCCACTCCCTCTGCTTGTGTTTCTCTCTCACTGGCTGTCTCTCTCTCTCTGTCAAATAAATAAAATCTTTAAAAAAAAAAATTTTAGGGAAAGTGTCTTCTGAATCCCTGACACAAGCTGGATGTCCAGCAAGACAATCCACTTCTAACTCTTTAAGTTCTGGAGTTTGTGTCAGACTCCACACGTCCAAGGGCTCAGTCCCTCAAAGACACCCTCACTTCAGATGCCCCTTGTAAGTCCCGGGTCCCCAAGCTACCTTCTGTCTGACGTGGCTGTGAGTTTGGAGGTTCCCATGAGCCCCCAGGAAAATGCTGTACTTACTATTAATACTTATTATAAAGGATACAGGTGAACAGGCAGGTGAAGCAGCACGTAGGGCAAAGACCAGAAGGGTCCCGAGCACAGGAGCCTCTGTCCCCGTGGAGTCAGGGTACATTACCCTCCCAGTATGTGGATGTGTTCATCAGCCAACCAGGGTCGCTCTCCCAAACCTGCCGTTTAAGGGTTTATACAGACATTTCATTACAGAGGCAGGGTTGATGAGATCACTGCCAATGATGATTGCACTCAATCTCCAACCCCTCTCCCCTGCCCCGAGCCTGGGGGCCAGGGCTGAAGGTTCCAACCCTCTAAGTAAGTCTTGGTCCGTCTGGCAACCAGCCCCCATCCTGAAGCTAGCTAGACCACCCTGAAAACCCCTCAGGAATCACCTCATTTGCATAAGCTCTGGTGTGGTCAGAAGGGAGTAACAGAAAACAAACAGAAGACACGCCTGACACTGAGGACATTCCCAAGGTTCTAGGAGCAGCTCTGGGCCAGAAAGTGGGATGGAGAATGGACAAGGCAAAGACCAATGTGTATTTTTAGTGTACCACACTAGGTATTCCTTTTTTTTTTTTTTAACTTTTTTTATACAAATTCCAGCATAATATTAGTTTCAGGTGTACGATGTAGTGATTGAACACTTCCATACCCGTCCCGGTGCGCGGCACAACGCCTGCAAGGTGTCCCTCCGTCAGCAAAGCTGGTTTGATGCCTGGAGCTGTGTGTTGAATATTGTCCTATAGGAGGAACTTTCCAGTTCATCAGATACTTACAGTACATCCATTATATGAATAAGAGACTCCCTGCCCACCTGGAGCTTCTGGCTTGGGGAAGAGCACAGGCAATAAAAACCCATACGACCCTTAGAGTGGCCGGCGGTGGTCAGCACGATGGGGAGAGCAGACTTCAGTGGCTTTGTTTCCTGCTTTGCTGCCCACATCTGGAACCGTACTGGGTGTTTATATGTATTTGAACGTGTGGAATACAGTTAGAGTAATTGTCTTAATGTTTTTGCTCATTCTAATATCTATGATGGTACTGGTTTTTTTTTTAGTTTTCTACAGCTTTATTGAAATATAACTCACGTGCCATATATGTAACCCACTTACAGTGTACGGGTCAGTATTTTTTAGTACATTCACAGGGTTTTGAGTCAGCCCTACAGTCTAATTTTAGAACATGTTTATTGCCCTTCCCCAGGTAACTGCTAATGTACTTTCTCTATAGATTTGCTTATTCTAGACTTTTCATATAAATGGAATCACAGAATATGTGGTCTCTTGGGTCTGGCTTCTTTCATTTAGCATAATGTTTCCAAGGTTCTTCCACATTCTAGCACGTATCAGGCATCATCCTTTCTTATCACTAGGTGATAATTAATTGTATGGATATATCACATTTCATTTATCCATTTGTCATTCCATGGACATTTGGTTTGTTTCCACTTTTTGGCCGTTATAATTCATGCTGCTGTGAACGTGTGTGTACAGTTAATTGTGTGGATATATGTTTTCATTTCCCTTGGGTACATAACTAACACTGGAATTGCTGGGTCATATGGTAACCACATTTGGCTGCTTTTCCTCCTCATGATGGGTGCTGTTTTCCTGCTTCTTTGCCTGGTCATGCCGGAGATACCAGGCTTTGTGAACTTTACCTTGTGGGGTGCTGGATGGCTTTGTATTCTTATAAATATTCTTGAGCTTTGTTCTTGGCTGCAGTTCGTTTACTTGGAAACAATATGACTCTTTCAGGGCTTGCTTTTAAGTTTTGTTGGACAGGACCAGAGCAGTGCTCAGACGAGGGCTAATTATTCCTCGCTCTTGAGGGAAGACCCTTCTGTGCACACCCAGTGCCTGTGACTCATAAGATTTCCTGTCTGGCTGCGGGGACGAGGCACTATTCCCAGCCCAGGGTGGGGCGCTAGTACATCTAATACATGTAAGCCTCTTGGACGGTTCTTTCTCGGGCCTCTGCTAGTTACTCACAGTATGTGCTGATCAGCACTTAGGGAAGACTCAGAGGGACCCTCTGTAGATCTCTGGAATTGTCTCTCTCTGCAGCTTTCCTTTCTGATAGCCTGTTCTGGAACTCTGTAGCCACCTAGGTATCCCCAGACTCTCAGCCCTGTGTCCTCCACTCAGGGGGGCTGTGGGCCCCCCCCCGCCCCCCCTCCCTCCCTGCAGCCCAGCCTAAGCCTCTCTCTAGACCAGCAGCTGGGCAGTAGCAGGGCTCCCCTCCTTTGCTTCCTGTCTCGGAGATCACTGACCTTTGTCGTCTCATGTCTCGTGTCTTCAAGATTATTGCTTCATGTTTTTTGTACTTTTTTTTTTAAGCAGGTGCTAAATCCACTCCCTATTACCCCACTGACCTAGAAGTCTATTCTGATTTTTAAGATTTCTTCTGTTTCAATGGTTATTTTTTATTTTTAATATTTGTGCTTGCTTTCTGCTTGATTAAATTAGTTGTTAATCTGTTTTATCTATTTTTTTCAAAGAACCCAAGTTTTGATTTATTAATCTAGCCTTGTGTTTTTCTGTTCTCTACTTCATTGGTTCTGTAGGTGGAAGCCTCTTTGGTCTCCTGAGCAAGAATAATCGTTTTGGTAGAAATCCGGTTGTGTTGCTGGGCATCCTGGTGCATTTTATAGCTTTTTATTTGATATTTCTCAACATGCCCGGGGACGCCCCCATTGCTCCTGTGGAAGGAACTGATAGCAGTGCTTACATCAAATCCAGGTATAGTGACTGTCATTTTTCTAGTAAGTTAAGGAAGGGTGGGAGGTAACGGGTGGCTAGATACTCAGAATGGAGCAGTTAATCATTTTCTGAAAGTCTGTTCTCTTTATAAGGTCATCTGTCAAATGTTGATGGAGCCAGAATTATTTTAAATAGGAGCTTATAGAGAATCCCAAGTTATTTTTGTAATTGTTGTTTTAACCTTTCAGCCCACTAAATGCTTTTCTTGACCTATGAAAGAGCATGTAAGTATCCGATGTGATTTTGTAGGTCTGCTTTCTGAGCAGTGAAGAACAGTGAGGAAAGGGTAGGCTCTCCGGTTCATTCACAGTCGGTTACGTCCGCTTTGAGGATCTTACTTTCTTACGCTCAACTCAGATCCATTATAGATGTAGACATTTATGTCCAGGTCCACCATCCAGGGGTGGCCCTGCCAAACCCAGTGTCTGCTCCCAGATAGTTCATAGACCAGAGTTTGCTTGGACTGTGAAGGTGAATGCGTTTGAGCATAAATTCTTACTTTGTGGAGTCCAGTGTTTATTTCTTCTTGTTTCATAGTGTTTACAACTTGAAAGCGAAATGCTCTTGTAGGAGAGTTGCTTTTACATTAGAAAGGGCTCTAACAAATACTGTTAAGGGTGCTCTTTCTAGGGGCGCCTAGGTGGCTCAGTTGTTAAGCGTCTGCCTTTGGCTCAGGGCGTGATCCCAGAGTCCTGGGATCGAGCCCCGCATCGGGCTCCCTGCTCCACTGGGAAGCCTGCTTCTTCCTCTCCCACTCGCCCTGCTTGTGTTCCCTCTCTGTCTGGCTGCCTCTCTCTCTCTGTCAAATAAATAAATAAAATCTTTAAAAAAAAAAAAGAGTGCTCTTTCTAAATTCATTTTCCTTTATATGCAGCAAAGAAGTCGCCATTTTCTGCAGTTTCCTGTTGGGCCTTGGGGACAGCTGCTTCAATACCCAGCTGCTGAGTATCTTAGGCTTTCTCTACTCTGAAGACAGCGCACCGGCCTTTGCAGTCTTCAAGTTTGTGCAGGTAAGCTCCCCTTCAGGCCGGGCTAAGGTGGGCTCTCTCTCTCTTTTTTTTTAAGTGCTTAAACACTGTTTTCTTGATGGTTGTGAAATGAGAGTCAGGGCCATCCTTTAAAGTATTTCTGATCAGACATAGGAAGCAGGGAGGGCTGTGATTTCTCCCCCTCGCTTGTGTAAGAGACTTTCCGTTCTGGTCTTAGTGCTCAGGTTAGAGGCTTCCCACCTTAGATACCGGAGTCCCTTCGTCACATAGACAAGCGCATTTCTGGCCTGGAGTATACGTTATTTTATTACTCAGTTTCTCACAAAATACTTTAATTTATTTATTTAAAGATTCTGTTTGAGACAGAGAGAGCAGGTGGGCACACAAAAGAGGGGGGGCCAGAGGGAGAAGCAGACTCTCCTCCGAGCAGGGAGCCTGATGTGGGGCTCGATCTCGGGACCCCGGGATCATGACCTGAGCCGAAGTGGAATGCTCAACGCACTGAGCCACCCAGGTGCCCCACAAAATACTATTTTAAATAGCAGATCGCCGCTTGCCTGACGGTCGCCGGCTCTCAGTGGGAGTTTACGGTGCACGTGTGTGAGCTGGTGGCTGATGAAGTCCCATCTGGGCGGCGCTGAGGGTGGCGGGGCTCGCTGGGGAGCGGTGGGCTCGTCGCATCTTCTGACCGGTTCTGTTTCTTCTCAGTCCATTTGTGCAGCCGTGGCATTTTTCTACAGTAACTACCTTCTCCTCCACTGGCAACTCCTGGTCATGGTGATATTTGGATTCTTTGGGACCATTTCATTTTTCTCTGTGGAGTGGGCCGCCGCTGCCGTCGTGGCGCGGGGCTCCGACTACCGAAGTATTTGACCCGCGGCGCCTGGGAGGTGGGGCGCAGCTGCAGGCGGCACGGCGGGACCACGGCTCGGCTGAGGACGCCGCCTGTCCTTCCCGCAGAGCATCGGAGATGCTCAGGAAGGAAAGTCAAAGAATTAAGCCCGCTCAATCTGCCAGGGCTGGTGTTCAAGTTTACAGACATTAGCTATTTAAAACAAGCAGAATAAGGGAAACTTGTTTTGTCAATTATAATCGTTCAGAAATGTTGTTTTTCATTTCCTCTGTCTCGAGTTCCTTATAATCATGTTACAGAATGTAAATGTCTTCTTCGCCCTCCTGTTCTCGTTGAACGATGCTGCCCTGATTCAGAACACTAGGCCGTATGTCAGGTGAAGGTTCTTGCTGGGTGTGGGGTGTGTGCCACTATGTAATACAGGGAGCCTCTCCCCACCCCGCATATGTGTCTGGGAACGACATGTAAATAAATTGTGAGATGCTGAAGTGGAATCTTTGAAAAGATTTGCACTTTCTTCCTCCTTAAATGTTTTGTTTTGTAAGTTTTCCTACCTTGTCATTCGTAGCAAGGAGCAGCTAATTATTATAAAATGAGGTAAAAATTGTCCAAAGTTTTAAAAATGAATCTTAACATGTGAATGAACAAAAACACATCTTAAAAAAAGGTTTTTTTTTAAAGATTTTATTTTCATTTATTTGAGAGAGCGAGAGTAAGAGAGCAAGCAGGAGCAGGGGCAGAGGCAGAGGGAGAAGCAGGCTCCCCTCTGAGCAGGGAGCCCGATACAGGACTCGATCCCGGGACCCGGAGGATCATGATCTGAGCAAAGGCAGACGTGTCACCGACTGAGCCACCCAGGCGCCCCCAAAAACACAGTTCAACAACAACAATACACATTTACCAGAGGAGGATTTTTGCTAGCATTTTCCTAGAAGATGCAGTGCAGAGAGAAAGAAAGAAAGAAAGAGAGAGAAAGGGACGCGTGAGCCGTCTGTCATAGAGGGAACATCATTCCTCACATGTGTCTGGGGATGCAGCGGAACTGTCTGAGGGGTGTTTAAATGGACTCATTCCCAATCTTCCGTAAGAGCTTGCTTTACAAATTCTAATTGACATATAATTCAGATACCATGAAACTCACTATTCTAAAGTGTACAGTTTAGTGTTTCTCTTTTTGTATATTCACAAGGTTGTGCAGCTAATCACCATGATGTTATTCTAGAACATTCTCATCCCCCCAGAAAGAAACCCCATGCCTTTTAGCGGTCCTTCCCCATTGTCTGGCCTGGCGCTGGCAAGCACCGCTCTGCTTTCTGTCTCAATGGATTTGCCTGTCTGGACATTTCTTATGAATGGGAGAGCTAACTTTTACCTGTGAAGTTTAACTGTGCGAATGATGAATTTTACGGCAAGGTGAATTCAGCCAAGAGGACAGATAATACCTCATTTTCTATTGTGTGTGTGTGTTTTTTAAACCTGTTAGAAGTTTGTAGATTTTTATAGTTGGCTTACAGATTTGAAGAAATTCAGTAGAGTGTAATTTTCAGACTTGATGGCACGCGTCCTGCAGGGAGTCAGGAAGCCGTGTAGTTAGCGAGAATCTTAGAGAGATGTCATTCGTGTGGAGCGCTAAGCTCTTGTTCCAGGGCGGATAACTTTTTGGTTTTCTTTCTCGAAAGAAAAACATAAACCCAGTTGTTTGTTGATCCTGTATAAATAATTTGTAAACGCTATGGCAGAATTAATGTAAGTGATCTTACTGTCTCTCTCAACACATGACTGCTTACCCAGGTGTATTAGTTTTCCATCCTGGTGTAATCATAGATTACCCCAAAACTTAGCCACTTAAAATGACACATAGTTACCATCTCACAGTTTCCGCGGGTCAGGAATCGGCGTGGCCAGGCTGGGTCCTCGGCTCAGGCTCTCTCACAAGGCTGGGTTGGGCTCAGCCGGGGAAGGACCACTGCTCGGCTCACTCTTGTGGTTGTTGGCAGGAGTCACTCCTCGCAGGCTGCTGGATAAGAGTCTTCTTTTCTCATGGCTGTTGACTGAAGGTCACCCTCTCTCTTCCTTGTTACGTGGAGCTGTCCTCGGGGCAGCTCATAACATGGAAACTGTCTTCATCAGAGAAAGCAAGTAAGAAAAGCCAGAGAATGGTAGCAAGACAGAAGTCATAGTCTTTTGTAACTTAATCTCAAAAGTGACATCCCGTCCTGTGCTGTCTTCTCTTTGTTGGATGCAAGTTAGTAGTTCTGGATGGGATCCCACAAGGGGTGAGTGCCAGGAGTCCGCGATCCTCTGGACCATCTTACGAGGCTTATCATACCAGGCTTAAACTCTCCTGCATTTCAGCTCACACTGGGCCCTGCATTCCCACGTCATACCTTCTCCTGGGCTCTTGCTCTTTGCTCACAATGGATCTGCAAAATGAGGCTGGCAGAGGAGGTTAGGAGCTTCTGTTAATGACACAGAATACTTCCCTCCAAGAAAGCCATAGCGTCTCATCCCCACTGGGAGGATTCTTGGTTACTCCTGTCAAGAAGGAAATGAAGTAGGGTGTGGTGCGTAGTCAGGAACGTGACTTCCGGGCTGCATTGCACCGATACCTGCAATCATACTCACTTGAAGTTCTGTACTCACATTGTGTTTTCTGGGGTGTTGGTTTTTTATGTCCATAAATAGTGTCGATCTTGGTGGGGTCCTTTAGATGACGGGTAACATTAAGCTCATCTTTTAAATTTTTTTTCCTATTTGAGTTAAAAAGGAAACGTGACAATGAAATAAAGGGTTTAATTTTTATATTTGTCTCATACACTCTGTCAAATAATTTTATCTTCACATCTGTGCGTAGTAAAAGTCTTAGCTTGGTTTCACATGGGAGTGTGTGTGCGTAAATACGGGTGCACTGCTCTTTTATCGAAAATTTAATAAGGTATATATTGAAATTTGGTTGAAACCTTGAACAACCTTGATTGAACCACACATGTCTTCCCCACTAGTATGAAGATCTCCTCTCCCCCTCCCCAGAGCTTTCCTGTACCCAAAGGCTTGAAAACTTTTGGTGGGAACATAAAATAGTTTAGCCTCTATGGATAACAGTAGGGTGGTTCCAGAAAAAACTAAAACTAGCATTACCATGTGATCCGACAATTCCATTGCTGGGTATATACCCAAAACCATCGAGGGCAGGAACTTGAAGAGATACTGTACTATCCTGTTTATGGCAGTAATGTTTACAGTAGCCAATAGGTGACAACAACCCAAGTCTCCATCGACAGATGAATGAATAAGCAAAACCAGTCCATACAGTGGAGGGTTATTCAGCCGCGCAAAGGTGTGAAGCGCTGACACCTACAACACGGATGAGCCTTGAGAACACTGCGCTAGGCGAGATAAGCCTGTCACAGAAGGGCAAATACTCTACAATTCCACGTGTGTCAAATACCTAAAACGGTCAAATTCATAGAAAGTGGAATAGTAATTGCCAGGGCCTGGGTAGGTGGAGAATAGGGAAGTGTGCTTAATGGTGTTAAAAAGAAAACCACAGAACCAAAGTGGCATCTCTTCAACCAAGTCGCCAAATCTGGACTTGATACCTAAGCTCCTTGCAGTGTAGTCTGAACCCGTCAGTAAGGCATTTTCTCATCAGCATCGAGGAGGTTATCTGTCACATGGGCCTTCTCCGAACCACGAAAGAAGATGAGGGACTCTCTGTGGTAAGACCCCTTGCCCTTCCCATGAGGGAAGGTGATCTTGCCTCAAACAATCCTTTCTTTTTCCCTTTTTCTAACAACTTTCTTTTCCTACCCTCCTTCCTACGCAAATCTTTCTTTTTGTACAACTTCTCTACTTTCTAGATGAGATGCTGCCTGATTCACGCATCTCTTAATAAATCCAAGTGGGTCTTCAAATGTACTCAGATGAATTTTGTTTTTTGTCCTTTAAAGACTTTATTTATTTATCAGGGGAGGGGGGAGAGCTTACAAGCAGGAGGGGAGGGGTTGAAGGAGAAGCAGACTCCCCATCGAGCAGGGAGCCTGATGCAGGACTCGATCCCAGGATCCTGAGATCATGACCCCAGCTGAAGGCAGATGCTTAACCCATTGGAAGATTTACTAGAAGGAGTCATGGGATTTAGCTTATCAGTGTACCAACGGCTAAGGTTTATTACAGTGACATGGGAAGGATGGGTCACGGGGGACGAACACCCAGGCAGGTCTGGAGGAATCCAGGCACAGGCTTCCTTAAGCAATCCCTTCCCTTATAGCTGGGGCGCATGAGCACCTGGCCCTGGGGACCCCAAACAGACCAGGTTCAGCCACTTGCTGCTGACAAAATGCAAAGCCAGAGAAATAAGTAGTGGGGAGACAAAGGAATTTCTTTCAGTGAAACCAGCACTGGCAAGACATCGTCTCAAAGACTGTCTCCAAAGTGCTGAAAACACTTCTAGGTTTATATAAGGGCAGCGTGGGACAAAGGTGAGTGGGTACATGCAGGTGGGCAGCGAAAGTCAGGTTGATCATGTCTTGGGGTCAATCATGTGAGGTCTTGCTGGCTCAGGGCAATCTTTATTGTTTGAGGAGGTATTTCCAGTTCCCCTGTGGGTCTTTTGCCCGAGTTAGGAGATAAGCTGGAAAGGAGAACATAATTAGAAAGTTCCGACTAAAGTCAGAATGGAGGGGGTTGATGTCTACTTTCACCCTGAGGGATCATTCACAGTGTGGAAAATGCAGCAACCCGTGTACGATGTGTCTGCGCAGGAGAGCCCACTGGGGACACAGCCCCCAAGGTTTGCACTGGGTGCAGGTCAAGTGGGCTCTCTCTGCCTGGTGCAAACAGGGATGCCAGAGCCCGGAGAGAAAGCAGATGTTTATGTAGCATGAACCACGTGGTCTGTCCCCACAGTCTGGGCACAGTGAGCCACCCTTAGCGGTTAACTAAATGCTGAGAGCCTGCATGCCAGCCAAGGACCAGGTCTGCAAGCAGCCCTCCAAGGGTGGTGGTCTCAGGCCAGGATGGTGGTCTCAGGCATGCTGTGTTAATCCTGTCATGCACAAGCCCAAAGCAGTGTTTAGAAGGGTCTTATAAATAAGGTTGGGATAGTTCTTCCTCATCACCAATGATCTAGAAAAGCCTACAGAGGGAAAGGTCTTGAAATGAATTAGCCCTGGGTTTAATGTCAGACATTTCCTTTAGGGCCACAATCCTTGGAATTGCTCTGCCTTGGGCACCTGGGTGGCTCAGTGGGTTAAGTGTCTGCCTTCGACTCTTGGTCATGATCCCAGGGTCCTGGGATTGAGCCCCCCCCCCCCCCAAATCAGACTCCCGGCTCAGCAGGGAGTCTGCTTCTCCCTCTGCCCCGCCCCCACTTGTGCACACATGCGTGCTCTCTCGCTCTCGGGCTTTCTCTCAAATAAAATCTTTTTTTAAAAAATTGCTCTGCCTTGCTTGTACTTGACTATATACCTGACTTTACTAGGTAAAAATCTCCAATTTCCTCCATTCTGAGACTTCTCAGGAAGGCTTTGTATCAGGGGACTTTAGAATTTCCCCAAGAATGATGATCTCTCCTTAACTTGTTTCTAGGCATGCCTCATTTGAATAAATGTCAAAAACAGGATAGTAAGGATTTGATTCTGATGAGGGAGCAGAAGGCTGGCTGAGGACAAAGCATAAGCTGACACCCTGCCCCCTGCCCTCCAGCCCCCACTCCTGGGTGGGACTTGTGTGACTTTCCTCCAGGAATCTCTCAAAGATCTTAATGTTAATGCCTTGCTAGAGGGGAAAACCACCTTAACTTGACAATGGCAAGGCCTCAGGTATCTTGTAGGTCCTCTTTAGCATATGAAAGTTCTTCCGAAACCTCCCTTTTTCCTCACCTCCCCCAACCCCATAGTGTATAATCAGCCACCCCTCACACCCCCGTGCAGCCTCTCTGCCCTGGGGTCCTGTCCCAGAGCTTTAAGAAACCACCATTTTGGACCAGAGACTTCTCAAGAGTTCTTTCTTGGCCGTCGGCTCCGGACCTCACCCCACCAAACTTCACCTATATTCCAAAACCCCATCAATTCTAGAAACTGTCACTGCTGTTCTTGAATCAAGTTTTATTATAAATCATTTAAATAGAATATGCGTGTCTTTCCTTATTTCCTCAAATTGAGACACTCGTTTTGGTTTTTTGTTTTTTTAACACCTTTTTGAAATTTTATTTTATTTTTTTAAGACTGTATTTATTGTAGAACGATAGAGCATGAGCAGGGAGAGGGGCAGAAGGAGAGGAAGAGAGAAAAATCCCAAGCAGACTCCACACTGAGCGCAGAGCCCAATGTGTGGGACTTGATCCCAGGACCCTGACACGACCCGAGCCGAACTTGAGTCAGATGCTTAACCAACTGAGCCACCCAGGCGCCCAACACCTTTTTTTTTTTTTAAGTAAACTCTACACCCAGTGTGGGCTCAAACTCATGACCCTGAGATCAAGAGTCACATGCTTTACCAACTGAGCGCCAGCCAGACGTCCCTTGAGACTCTCATTTTGTAATTGAAAAAAATATTCTTTGTAGTATTTTGGAATGTTGATAAGGTCCTGAGCCAACAGGGTTCTGAGCCTGTCCAGGGACAGGATCCATAGGCAGAAAGAGCTGCTGTGAGGAATGGCTGATTATATACTTGAGAGTTGGGGGTGGGGGGGTAAGGAAAAAGGGAGGTGTCCAAAAGGACTTCCATGCTAAAGAAGACCCTCAGGATACTGGAGGCCTGGTTATTATCAAGCTAAGGTTGTTTTTCCCTCTAGCAAAGCACTGAGACATTTGGGAGTTTCCTGGAGGAATTGTAACACATTTCCCCTGCCCAGGAATGGGAGGGGGCAGGTTGTGGGGTGTCAGCTTGTGCTTTGTCCTCAGCTTGCCTTTTGCTCCCTCATCAATAGAACCTAAGTGTCCACATCTGTTACTTTTGGTTCTCCAAGAAAAGAGGAGTCTTGGGCAAAGTGGATCAAATTCCAGCCAGAGTAGGACTGATGAATTAGCGAAGAGATAAGTGGGTTTGAAAAGTTAATGTCTCGTTAAACTCTAACTACTTTGGCTTGTTTGGTTGGGTTCTTTTGGTTTAGTTCCCAGCAAGTAAAATACAGACAACTCTTCTCTACAACTCTTATTTCTAAAGAAGAGAACTGTCTATATTTTCTTAAGAAATATGGAAACACATTCCATGGAAATACTCTCTTAAAAGTGTGTGTGATTTCTTTTTTTGCTTGTTTCTTTAAAACCTTTTTACTTTATTGAATTAAAAAAATAGACTGTTATTATTAACTGCTTGATTTTTAAAAATAGACTTTAATTTCTAGTGCAATTGGGGTTCAGAAAAAAATTGAGAGGAAGGTGCAGAGATTTCCCATACATCCGGCCCCCACTCATGTATAGTGTCCCCCACTACGGACACGGTACATTGGCTACCATTGATGAACGTCCACTCATGCGTCACCATCATCCAGAGTCCGTTGTTTCCATTAGGGTTGAGCTTCATGTACAATTTGTGGGTTTGGACAAATGTAGCATGTATCCAACATTACAGTGTCACACGGAGTAGTTTCACCGCCCTAAAGATGCTCTGTGCTCCTCCTATTTATCCTTCCTCCCGGCAACCCCTGATCTTTTTACTGTCTCCATAGTTCTGCCTTTTCCAGAATGTCATGTAGTTAGTTGGAAACACACAGTCTGCAGCCTTTTCATTATTGGCTTCTTCCACTTAGTGCTATGCATTTAAGATTCCTCCATGTCTTTTCATGGCTTGATAGCTCATTTCTTCTTAGCGCTGAATAATATTCCCTTGTCTGGGTTGTTAAAAACAAGACAAGACCAGGCCCAAATGAATTCCTTTATGCTAAGCCCCAAGTCACCCTCGCCATTACCATTTCAGCTCTCCCAGAAATGGAATCTTAAACCAGTCGATCAGGAATCACCTGATGGACCCATGGTATCCCCTAAAGGAAAAGAACCTTGCAATAACCAACCTGCTTTTTTTTTTTTTTTTTGCCTGGTATAACTCCCTTGTTCCTGCTTCCTGCTGCCTATAAAAGTCTTTCATTTTGTGCAGCTCCTCGGAGCTCCTTTCTATCTGCTGGATTGGATGCTGCCCGGTTCAAACACATTTTTGTTAAACTTTTAACGTGTTTAATATGCCTCAGTTTATCTTTCAGCACAGTATATACACCTTAGGTTTTGACATTATGAGTAAAGCTTCCGTAAACATCTCTGTGCAGCTTGTTGTATAGACATAAGTTTTCAACTCCTTTGGTAGATGCCAACAGGCATAATCGCTGGATTGTATGGTAAGAGTATGTTCATTTTGTAAGAAACTGACAAACCGCTTTCCAAGGCAGCTGCACCATTTTGCATTCTCCACCAGCAAGCAGGGACGTTCCTGTTGCTCCACGTCCTCAGCAACATTTGGTGATGTCAGTGTTGTGGGCTGTGGCCATTCTGCTGGGTGTGTACCAGTATCTCGTTGTTGCTCTAATTTGCATTCCCTGAAGACACTGTGTGGGGCACTTTTTCATCTTTGTATTTGCCATCTGTTAACTTCTTTGGTGAAGTGTCTGTTAGGGTCTTTGTTTTTTCGTATTCTGAATACAGTCCTTTATCAAATGTATCTTTGCAAATATTTTCTCCCAGTTGTCTGTGGCTTATTTTATTATTCTCTTGAGTGTGATTTCTTGTCGTTGATCCATAATGTATTAGATTTTAATATTAGGAAGTATGTTTTTTGTTAATTTGGTAGGCCAAGAAACTATAATGTTTTACAGTGGCTTTCAAATTTGACGTTACTTTCAACTTCGTATACAGATAGTCTGCAGTCTGTGAGCACTGGTGCATTTGGTTGTGACTGTTGGTTTTCTGAGCTGTTGTTAAATCTGGAAGGTTTGATGTTTTTATCAGGAGTAGTTCTGCCCTAACTCTGTGAGAACTGAGACAGATAATTTAAAGAAAAAACTGATTGCCATTTTAGAGACACCGAATCCAAAAGAGACTCATTTGGGCATTTCTTTCCGACTGCATTTCAATTCATAGGTCCTCTTATTTTCTTTTCTTCCTTAAAATGTTGTCAGATATTCCCAATTCTTCAATCTTCTTTGTTTATATTCTAAGCTTGTTTGATTTTTTTCCCCTTCTATTTTACATTTTAAAAGGGATCTTTTGGGATAATTGTCACATGAACTGAAAGCAAAGTCTTTTGATGACTCATCTTGTAGATACTGTGAGAGCATATTGAGAAACAAGCAGATGTTTTTTTCTCTACTTCTTTTATGTTGTTACAACCATTCAAATAAAAGAGGAGTACAGCAAATGCTGTCAGCTGGCATGTTGGATAAGTAGTCTGTCGAATTGATGTGGCTGTCAGAAGGAGCCAGGCAGGAGCATCTGGGCTCCCTTTCCTCCTGAAGGTGGCCGGACCCAAATCTGCACCATGTGTGTGCTATTCTGCGAAAATGATTTGTTTTGCATCCAGAACTTGCTTTACACTGAAGGTCATCATGGGGCATCCCCATTGGATGGGGGTGCAGGTGAAAGAATTCCCCCAGGGCAGAACAAAAGAGAGAGGAGTTTATTGAATACAGGGCAAGGGTGGAGCAGGCAGGACAGCAAAGGAGAGACTGTCTGCCACGAGGCGGTGGTGAGGAGCTATAGTTGTAGCGTGGAGTGAGGGAGTACGGGGACGGGTGGAATTTCCCCTTTTTTGGTAACCTTAGGAACTGTGCCTGGTTGTAAGTAGCCCATTGGTCAGTTAGGGCCTATGGCTTAATGAGCCTGTTTGCATCAGCTCAGTGGTCACTGTGGGGCCCTTTTGCCTCGTTCAACTTTCCAGTGCTCAAGCCTATTGCATAAAAGCAGCCTCTACAGTCATCACCTTGGCACCAGCAAACCCTCTGACTTAGGTACCATTTTGGCCTATCTCGTTACTTTGCAGATGCACTGTGTTTGGTATACAGTCTGTTTCCTTCCCTGAGAGATCAGCTTTATCATTTAATTCCTTTCTGGATCAGGATAATCATTGAAAGTGGAAGTGTAAATAGTGAAAGGTAAATAACCCAAAGCAGGGCATGATTCCGTCCATCTTTCATGTTAAATACCGATATACTAGGTGAGCCCCAGCACATTCACAGAGTACCATCATGCCCTCCTAGACTGGACTTGCCAAGACTATTTTCTTTGTTTACAGATTTCACTATTATATACCTAGTGTTTAACTATACCAGACACTGTTGTAAGTACTTGGTCTTTCAGATAGCAGCCCCATCCTGAGGCTATCTAGGGGCCCCATCCTAATTATCCTCATTACCATAAACTCAGGGGTACTCAAAGGGGCTGATATGAACAGCAAGAGACACGCCTATCACCCAGGAAATCCCAGGGGTTTTAGGAGCTCTGTGCTACATCTGGGGACAAAGGCCAAATATATTTCTTATTATATTACAACTAGTATAGATCTGAGCTATAAGGTGACTCTTGGTAAGTAGTTAGCGACTGAATAGTTGTTGCTCTATTATGCTTTTGAAAATATGGAAATGTAGCAGATTCAGAGGGCAGCCCTGGAATCATAAGGTGTAGACATGGAAGGAACCTCAGAGAATATTTAAAACTTAGGACACGGTTACGGAAAAGTCCTCATAATTCCCAATTATGGCACAGAAACACACCTCTGTATCCTAAATCTTGGTGCAAACTGATCCCCACCCCAACTCTGCCCAAAGCTAAGTCACCTAAATCTGTTGGGGTGCAGGACCCCAGTCCATCTCCTTATTATCTGATCAGATGCATCATTTCACACCCCATGGCCCATGATTTCCCTTGCCTGCCTTCTTTCTGTTCGAGCCACTCCTGCAGCCTTAAGTTTTGTTGTTTTCTCTCTTGCCAAATTTCTGACTAGAAGGATTTTCTTGGAGCCAAAGGACTGGAGCCGTGTCCTTAAAGGAGGTAAAAAGTCAAAAGCGAGCTTTAAGTGTCCAGTAGGAAACCACTCATTCTGGCACAGAGAGGGAAGAATTGCCTTGATAAAATGGTCACCTATGTAATCCTTTCTAATTAAGCAGCCTCCTCGTTTGTGCTGTGGTCTCTGGGTGGGCTCTTCATCTGTGGGTGGTAGTAGCCAGCTCACAATGGATTGTTGCTGCTATTGTTAACCTTAAAAATAAATACAACCAGCCATTTCACCAGCAAAAGATGGGTTTATTTGGGAAGAGTAAAGAATTGCTTTACAGGACACACGACATGTGCCAGAACCCCAGGCAGGTCCACAGAACAAAGAAGAGGAGGCCCTTTTATGGAGCAGAGCAGCCGCTTGGAGGGCTGTTGTAACCAGAAAGTCCATTGGAGTAAACTGGGAGTTGGACGTATGGGGGCTTCTCATTGGCTGGGCTGTGACAGTCTGTCATTGGCGGGGCTGTGACTGTCTCTCATTGGCTGAGCTGTGACTGTCTCTCATTGGCTGAGCTGTGACTGTCTCTCATTGGCTGGGCTGTGGCTGTCTCCCATTGGCTGGGCTGTGACTGTCTCTCATTGGCTGAGCTGTGACTGTCTTTCATTGTCTGGGTTGTTGCTGGGTGAGGAGGAAACCTTCCTTCCTCCTGCGGGCACAGAAAAGTAGTAGCTAACCTTCTTGAGGACTTGTGCTGTTGGTCTCTTCCTGTTGGTTCTGCAGTGGTAAACCCAACTCCGTTTTAGTGAGATTTTCCTTTATTAATTTTAACACTATTAATTTTTTTTTAAGTAAGCTCTACTCCCAGTGTGGGGCTTGAACTCATGACCCTGAGAGCAAGAGTCCTGTGCTTTACTGACTGAACCAGCCAGGCACCCCGATCTTTTTTTTTTTTTAAGAAAATTACACACATAATAACCTGTTTGAAAAAGAACCCTTAGTGGTACGTCATTATTTGTTTTCCTGGCTGCAGAACGATGAATACGGTGTACAGCTGTCTATAAACGTTTCTTATTACTGCAGAGCTGATCAACTGCAGTGAAGTGTGTTCTATGTTCCAGTGCAGAAGGTATGCATACCTCGAACTTCCTGTATTTGTACCTCTATAAATTCCCATCTCAAGTGCATGGTAGGGTGATGGATGTAGGGGCCAAGGGCAGGTCTCTCCAAGATGGGCCACTTTGGCATGAAGATTATTTTGAAATGCAATCAATCATTATTTTAAAAGCAATCAAAACCTATCAGATCCAGGAAAAACTCCTTACTTCTGATCAACTGCTTAAATTCACACCCGAAAGGAGAGACTGTATCAGGAAGAGGGCCACTAACAGAGGTTCCTTTTTACCTGAGAAACTTACTTGTGTAACGGGGCAATCTTCGTTTTCCAAACATCTCTAGTGGTATTCCTCCCCTTTGGATCCCCAGACTCTACCTTTCTCTTTAGCTCATCTAAGCCTCATGTTGTCTGGCTGTCTTGGAGTCTCATGTCTGTGTGGATTCCCCCTATGTACCAAACTAGATTTGGTTTTCTCCTGTTAATCTGTCTTATGTCAATCTGTTTCTTAGTCTAGTTAGAAGGACTAAGAAGGGAAGAGGACATGTCTCCCTCCTTGACATGGGAGGGTCAGGCTCTGCATCGATAATTGTAGGTGTAAATGTAGGGGTGAGCGAGAGTCAAAGAGGAAATGTTGCAACTTCCAGCATGAAATACATGGCATATTGATGAAAGTTAACTTCAGGAGGAGAAGGAGAATTTGACCACTCAGCTGAAATGGACAAACTCCTAGAAAGACACTGTAACAGACTCAAGAAGAATTAGGAAATCTGGAAAGACCTATAACAAATAAAGAAATTTAATTAATAATTAAAACTCTTCCCACAAAGAAATCTCCAGGCCCAGATGGCTTCATTTGTGAATTGTATCAAATATTTAAATTATCAAATTATTTCAGAACATAGAGGAAGAGGGGAATCCAGCTGATTCCATGAACCCAGTAGATCCCTGATACCAAAGCCAAAGACATCACAGGAAAAACTACAGTCAAATATTCACATTCCTCATGAACATAAAGGCCAACATACTAACAAACTGAATCCAGGTAAAACAAACATATAGGAAAGATTATACACCATGACCCAGCGGGATTTATCTCAGGAATGCAAGATAAGTTTCACATCCAAAAATCAATATGATTGTGTCATTTCCCAATACTAATAATTTTCCGACATCAACTGGAGGTCATACAAGTCATTTCAGTTCTGACTCTAAGTACCCAGAGTTAGCACAGACCCTATAAGTTGAGGGCTCAGTCCCAGACAGCCTCCACTTCAGATCCCAGCCACAAGTCGTGTCTGTCCCCAAGGCTGCCACACTGAGCACAAATTCAGGGGTTCCTACAACCCTTCCCTCAGATTTGATAATTCACTAGAGTACCTCACAAAATCAGGAAAATGCTATACTTAATATTGCAGTTTTATTATAAAGGACCCAGCTTAGGAACAGCCAAATAGAAGAGATGCTCAAGGGCCAGGTGGGGTAGAAGGCATGGAGCTCCCGTGTCCTATCTGGGCATGCTACCCTCCTAGCATAGCCATGTGTTCACCAACCTGAAGCTCCCTGAAGTTCAAGAATTTTTATCAAGATTTTATTACATAGGCATGACTGATAAGTCACTGGTGTTGGTGATTAATGCAGCCTCCAGCTCCTCTCCCCCCATTGGAGGTGGAGGAGGTAGGACTGAAGATCCAATTGTCTAATCACGTGGTTGGTTCTTTTGGCACTAGCCCCCATCTTGAAGCTATGTAAGAGCCCACCCAGTGTCACCTCATTAGCATAAACTCAGGTCTGATCTGAAGAGGCCCATTATGGTAAGGACAGATGCTCTTAGCACTCAGGAAATTCCAAGGGTTTTAGGAGCTCTGTGTCAGGAACGAGGGACAAAGGCTATATGTGTGTGTGTGTCTATATATATATATGTATAGTTTTTTTTTTTTTTTTGGTAAGATTTTTTTTTTTTTAAGTAATCTCTGCACCTAATGTGGGGCTTGAACTCACAACCCCAAGGTCAAGAGTCACATACTCCACCGAATGAGACAGCCAGGTGCCCCTGCCATGTGTGTTTCTTATTATACCACAGTGGTACACCATATAAATAAAATAAAGGGCAAAAAATGTGTGATCATTCACATTGCAGAAAAAGCACTTGACGGGGCGCCTGGGTGGCTCAGTCGTTAAGCGTCTGCCTTCGGCTCAGGGCGTGATCCCAGAGTCCTGGGATTGAGCCCTGCATCGGGCTCCCCGCTCTGCTGGGAGCCTGCTTCTTCCTCTCCCACTCCCCCTGCTGGTGTTCCCTCTCCCGCTGGCTGTCTCTCTCTCTGTCAAATAAATAAATAAAATCTTAAAAGAAAAGAAAAGAAAAGAAAAAGCACTTGACAAAATCCAACACCATGCTTAAACAAATACTAAGCACCTTTCATTAAAGCAGGAATAGAGAGGTTCTTCAACCAAGTAGAGGCATCAATGGAAAAATCCACAGCTAACATCATGCTTAATGCTGAAAGATTGATGCTCTTTTCCTAACAACAGGATCAAGGCCAAATGTACATTTTTGCCATTTCTGCAATAAGCCAAAAAAAAAAAAAAAAAAAAAAAAAAAAAAAAGAAAAAGACACCCAGGTTGTCAAAGAAAACTGTCAATCACAGATAACATAATCTTATATGTAAATAATCCCAAGAATACACATACAGACAAGTAAACCTATTATAACTAACATATCTGGTAAGGTTGGGATACGAAATCACTATACAGAAACCAATTGTATTTTATATACAAATACTGGACAATCTGCAAATGAAACATATACAATTTCATTCATAATAGCATCAAAAGGCATAAAATGGTAATAAATTTAACAAAAAATGCAATTCTTATTTGCTGAAAACTATGCATTGCTGAGAGGAATTAAAGATATAAATAAATGGAGAAAATCCCCATGTTCATGGGTTGGAAGATTCAGTCTCATTCAAGAAGTCAACTCTCGCCACGTTGATCTATAAATTCAATGCAATCACTCTCAAAATCCCAGCTGGACATTTTTTATAGAAATCAACATGTTGAAT
>NW_024424897.1:4952295-4986016 GCF_017311325.1 Ursus maritimus | reverse complement strand
GATTTGTAGGGAAATACAAAGAACCTGGAATTGGCAAAACAATTTTGAAAAAGAACAAAGTTGGAGGTGTTTTCACTTTTTTATTGCAGACTCACTCTGAAGAAAGTGTTACCAAGACGGTTCAGTGCTGGCATAAGGATGGATTCATATAAAATAATTGAGAGCCCCCAAATCCTTACATTTATGGTCAATTGACAAAGGTACCAAGATAATTCAAGTGGGGGAAAGACAGTCTTTTCCACAAGTGGCGCTGGGACAGTCGGACAGCCACGAGCAAAAGAAATGAACTTAGATATGAGATACTTTCATGACTGCCACTGGCAGATTGTTCTACGCAAACTCTCCTCTGTCTTTGGAGTTAGAATGTTTATGGGAAATGGAATTCAGGACCCCAAGAGAAGATCTATTCCCTGGAGCACAGTGGGGAGTGAATGCACAGACATTTATTGATGGAATTCACGCTGGGCCATTGAGTATGTATCTATGAATACAGATGGGACTTGTTTTCAAGATGGTGGGCCTCTCCAGGCTTTGTTCCTATCCTCAGGTTTGTTTTTCTTTTCTTTGGCCTGTTTAAACCCAGACCTGTAAACGTGCATCATTTCCTGATCCTAACCAAGAGTAACCTGGGGGAAAATTTGGACATCCCCTCTGACTCATGTCGATATTGGTAATGGAGGGATATTAAGGCATTCCTCCCAGTTACAGGGTGAGTGCCACACACCCACAGGGTAGGGTAGCAGGACTTAGGTTTTGACTGAGTTAGATATAAGCGACACTCCTACTTACATTGGTATCGTGCGTTATCCTTGCTAAAACACACGCGTCTTACTCCAACTGCAAGTGATGTGGGAAAGACGTGAGGGTTCAAAGTTTATGGTCATGAAAGAAATCTTGAGACGTCTTTGGTACAAAAAGGTAGTTTTGTTAAAGCATGGGGAACAAGACCCATGGGCAGAAAGAGCTGCACTGGGGTCATGAGCAGTGGCCCATTATACGCTTTCAAGTTGGGAGGGGGTTAGGGAGAGCGTAAGGCTCCCAGGTATTAAGACAAGGTTTCCAGGATCCTGAGGGGGCCAGCTAGTGTTAAGAAAAGGTTGTAAAAACTCAAGTCATGAGACTCTTCAGATGTCTATCAGTGGGTCATATGCTTGGGGGATGATCGCTAACATGTATCTTGGGGGGTTTAGAGATAAAGGAAGTTTCCAAAGGAATTTTTATATGTCGAAGTAGACTTACAGGGTCCTGGGGGTCAGGCTAAGATTGCCTTTTGCCCTTAGCAAAGTATTAACTTTGAGGCAGCTGCGTTCCTAGAGGAATGTCACTCTGCCTATTTGAAGGACTTGTCCATCAATGGGCTGTAGGTCATAAGCAAATATAATAATTCTTCTTCTGCCTTGTTTCCCTCATCACAGGGAGCAAAGCTTATTCCTGCTATCATGTGAACATGCAAAATGGTGTAGGTTAAGTCGTAGACCAGGTCAAGAGCAAGTCACAAAATCGCAGCTCCGCTGTCAAGTTCAGGTTTGGGTTGCATTTTCTCCTTAGAATCTGGTGTGGGTCAGGCCGTGGGGCCCTTTCTGTTGCCCTTGCCTTCTCTGTGGAATAACACTTCCCATTTACACCACCTGACTTCGTAGAACCCTTTCAAGTACATTCTGACCTGAGCCTCCCAAGAACTCAGCACTGACGTTTGGAGAGATGGCTAGGAATTCCCATAGTAGGGCTCAGAACTGAGCGCAGAGAGGTGGGGGCCGGCCCAGGAGGGCAGGGAGGTGGTACCGCCCGCTCACGACAGGCTTCTCTCCACTGGGCTTGGCCCGGGTGCCCACCCCGTTGTTGGGTTAACTAGAATTCTAGAAGCTGAATTCAGAGCATTTGGCATCTCTTTTCTTCCATCCAGTCCAGGAGAATTTAGTTACTTAGCACCTCAGAGAAGCCTGTGGAAACATTGCCTTATCAGGATGTGGGGAGTATAGCCCCACGTGAGGCCCAGTTTTATTTATTTGTTTATTTATTTATTTATTTATTTAATTTATTTTTAAAGATTTTATTTATTTATTCGAGAGAGATAGAGACAGCCAGCGAGAGAGGGAACAGAAGCAGGGGGAGTGGGAGAGGAAGAAGCAGGCTCATAGCGGAGGAGCCTGATGTGGGGCTCGATCCCAGAACGCCGGGATCACGCCCTGAGCTGAAGGCAGATGCTTAAGCGCTGTGCCACCCAAGCGCCCCGCGGCCCAGTTTTATTGAAGGTCCAGTGGAGTTTGGGATTCATATTAATCATCAAATGAGGAATGTGGGCTAGGAAGATCTCAGAAGCACTGGGGAAGGAGTAAATGGTTTAAAGCTCCCAGGGGCCTCTGAAATGAAGCGTAGGGCTGAGGGGCCGAGCAGGTGCAGAGGGTCCATGGGTCCGGCATTTGCTGAGTCAGTTGTGTTCAGCTTCGTCTCCCAAATTATGCTCTTCTGTGCAGATTTTTTACCACTTGTCTCTCTGCGTTATTGGAAACTGCAAGCTATCCACAGTAAAGCCAATTTAAACCCAGTCAAGCCTGCAAGTATTAACACTCAGACTTGGAAATACGAAAAAAAATGAGAGAGGCCGCTGAAGGAAGAGCTCACTACGCTCTTTGCCAATGTCCCTGGGGGTGAGGATGACAAATGACCCCGGGCCCTGGGGTGGGGGGTGGGGGTGGGGTGGCCTGCTGAGTGGCTTTCATTTCATGCAAAGAAAAATGAGATTACAAATACCTCACGGCAACGAAGTACCTTCAAGTGTCTGCACTGGGCAAGGGAAACAGCAGTCACAGGTGTCGGGAGGGAAATGAGAGGGAGGAGCACGGTCTGTGCGGTGTGGGGGTTCAGTGCCCAGGGTGCTGGTGAGGTGAGAGTCACAGAGAGACGCCATGTGCCTTTAGGGTAGGGGAGTGCTGGGAGCCAGGTCTGGGCTGTCCCTGCCCCTGCGTCTTCAGTCTCCTGGCAGATCTGAAGGCGCATCTCTTCCATTCTGCCCAGAGCTGTGGGATGCCTCTTGCCCTCTCATGGCCCAGAGCCTTGCCCAGAGCAGGGTTTCTCAGCCCTGGCCCCTTTGACATCTGGGCCGGATCATTCTGTATTCTGGAACCCTCCAGCCAGACCTCACAGTAGCACCACCACCCGCCCCTCCCCTGCAAGTTGTGACAACCAAAAATATCTCTAGACATTGCCAAATGTCCCCTGTGTGGCAAAGTGGTCCCTAACCCCTCCCACTGAGAGCCCCTGTTCTCAGAGGTGGCAAAAATTGGCTGAGGCTGAAGGCTTGTGAGGCATTTTGGCATTGAGAGGGGCTGCCTTGCTGAGAATGGGTCAAATGCATCTCTTTGAGTAAAGTCATCTCCGTTTAACTTGTCACTTAACAGTTTGGTGGATGTGGCACACAGAATCACGGCCCCCAACATGTCCACGGTCCTAATGCCCGGAACCTGTGAACGTGTCACTCATATGGCGAAAGGGAATCCGTAGCTGTCATGAAGTGAAGGATCTTGAGATGGGAAGATTGTCCTGGGTGATCTGGATGGGCTCCACGTAATCACAGGGTCCTTGTAAGAGGGAGGCAGGAGGCTCAGAGACAGGGAAGGAGAGAGGGGTGTCAGAAGCAGAGGTGAGAGAGGGAGACTGCTGATCCTGAGCCAAGAAATGCCCCTGGAAGCTGGAGACGGCAAGGAAGCAGACCCTCTCCTCAGAGCCTCCAGAAGGAGCGCAGCCCAGCCAACACCTTGATGTGAGCCCACGGAGACCCGTTTTGGACTTGTGACCACCGGAGCTCTAAGAGAATGAATGTGTGTTGTTTGGGCAATTTGTCACAGCAGCCCGAGACATGAATCCAGTGGGTTATTCCTGGTTCTTCCTTGGCTGGCCTGTGCTTCTGAGGGTGGGAGCGCACCCTGGTTTTCTGCACCCCTCCCATTTGTTTGTTCGCGAGGGTACTTATGTCCCGACGAGCCAGAGCTTTCCACAAACTCTTTCCTGGAGGGGCTCACGTTTTGGATTTTGATGTAACCTCTAATCCGTTGGCTGATAGGATTGTGGTACCGGAAGTCAGGCTGCAAAGTAATGCACGACTTGCCTGGGGCCTACGGTCCGCCTTGGACACTCTTCCCCTTCGTGGCGCCTTGGCCATAAGTGTCCATTAGCCAGCATTTCTCTTGGAGTCCCTTGGGCTTTTTTTCCTGAGAATCAGCGCCACAGGGGTCTGTCAACTGCAGGTTGGACAGCATAAATGTGGGGGTCTTTCTCCCATCTACCATGGGAATCGGGTTGGGCAAAAACTCCCTGATTTCATAAATTCATTAAGTTTTACTTTAAAATTAAAAAAATAGGGGTGCCTGAGTGGCTCAGTTGGTGAAGCATCTGCCTTCGGCTCAGGTCATGATCTCAGGGTCCTGGGATCGAGCCCTGCGTTGGGCTCCCTGCTCAGCAGGAAGTTTGGTTCTCCCTCTCCCTTAGCGGCTCCCCCTGCTTGTGCTCTCTCTCTCTCTCAAATGAATAAATAAAAACTTTTAAAAAATTAAAAATGTTTTAATAAGTCTTAATTTTTTAGAGCAGTTTTAGGTTGATAGCAAAATCGAGTGGAAGGTACAGAGAGTTCTTGGATACCACCCCTCCCCCCCCCCTGCAATGCCCAGCTTTCCCCACGATCAATATCCCCACCAGGGGTGCATTTGCTACAATCGGTGAACAGGAGCTGACATGTCACCAGGGCAGGAAGCCCACAGTTAGCGTTAGGGTTCCCTGGGTGCTTCGGAATCTTCGGGTCTGGACAAACACACAACAGCCCATATCCATCACTAGGGGATTGTGCGGTTCCTTTGTAATGAGGACTGCACACCTGACGTGCTGAAGGTAGATACTTGGTGTCATTCCCAGGCAGCCTCGCCCGGCACCTGCAGCTCTGGACACTTACCTGTTAAATTTATATTGTTTGTTATAAGGAGGAACAGGTGAGGGGGTGCAACCAGGTCAGCGGAAAATCTGCCCAACTTTATGAATATACGTTTATGGCATGCCCACTTGTGGGATAAATTCAGCAAACACGAAGCAGCTGCCATACGTGGGGAGCAAAGGTGATAGAGCTCTGCCCTCCTGGAACTTTAGGGAGCTTGGCAAGTGTTGGATACAAATGAGGTCTGCTCAGCTGGAATAAGGGGGCATCTGGCTAATAACCCAAGAGGATTTAGGAGAGGATAGAGTTGGGGTGCAGGCGCTACCTAGCAGGTCCTGTATCACCCAAGCCCAGATGAAGCTCCAGATGCTGGAGCATGGGCCAGGGTCTCCCTTCCCGAGTCCCTTCCTTCCTCCTGAGATTGTTGCTTACTCTTCTGGGCAGATGAGGGAACTGGGGTTCTGGTCCCTACCAGGGGCCTGAAAGCAGCTCATGGACACTCTGAGACTGAATTTCCTCATCTGAAAATAGGGCATGAACACGATGGCACAGAGGGTTTCTGTGAGCTGAGACACAGTCTGATTCGTACGCAGGTGGAGGCCCCCACTGGACCAGGTCCACCTCTGTTTCCATATCCCTGGTCACCAAATACCACCAGCCCTTAGCTAGTAGCTTCAGATTAATTCCCAGTGCAAAAGTTTCAGCTGAGACCCCCCCAGCCCTCAAATACTACACTACCTGCAAAATTAACAAGTGCTGGGTGGAGGGTGGACCTGGTCTCTTTCCAGCCAGGGGTCGTGGAGGGGTTGCTGTGCTGGTTGGCAATCTTGCAGGAAAGAAAAATCTGCAGGTGCAGAAATGGGGCTCCTTTGGCGCCCTGCGTTGGATGGCCTGCTCTTGTCTTTGGCTTGTGTGCACCTGGAGGCGGGTGTCTCCTTTGGTGTGGCTAACACGGAGGGCCGGGAAGGAAGACGACTCGAGCTGGTGTAGGAGACGCAAATGTGCTGTGAGCTTCCACTGGGCCCTCACGCGAAGATTCTGCCGGGCTCCCTCTGCACGATCCCCTCGGGGTCGGTGTGAGGCATCCCTCATTAGCCTGCGGCTTGTGGCCGTTTTCTGATGTTCCCATTTAAGTCCCCGAGTTCACAGATTGTCCGTATCTTTCATTCCCTCCTTGGAAGGAGCTGGTAACTCAATTTGTGGAAAATTGAAAACCTTTCCAGATATTACTCTTTTGAAAGTGGTTTTGCCTAAGAACATAATAACGTACAAGCTCCAGTAGGGGTGATTCATTTAGCTCTTGTTGCCCTTGACCTAAGAAGAAAACACAAACGGGAAAGCTGGAAAGTAACAGTTGAAACCAATATATGAGCTCATTTTAAACCAAGGGTCTGGTTTCCCCCCCCAGCTCTACAATTCCTAGAAAGTACAGGAGAATAGGAATATGTGTATTTTGCCTCGGAATGTTTAATGTTGCTGCACATTGCCGCGAGGGGGCTACAGGGCTAAACATGGGCTCAAAGGAAGGGTCCTGGTCCACTGTCACCCCCCTGTGGCAGAGTGCTTTTCCCCCCGAGGAGGAATTCAGTGGCTTTTTCTGGCCCTCAGTGCTCTCTGAGGCCCTCTGGGCTTTCTTCCATGAACACAGCCCAGGAACCCATAGGCTGATTCGGAGGTAGTTTGTCACCCCACCCCCCCATCCACGGTGATGGCACCCCCCAACACTTGGCCGCAGGAAGACTCAGCTGCCAACAAGCTTGAGCTGCCCTTACTGGGACTTAGGCGAATCTCCCTGTTCTTTTCTTTTTCTGGGATGAGCCAGTGACCCTTCTGTAGTGGGGTGAATAGTGTTATCCCCCTCCCAAAGATATTCCATATTCCAGCCCCTGGAAGCTGTGAACGTGACCTTACTTGGAAATAGGGTCTTGGCAGATGAACTTAAGTTTCTCAAGTTGAGGTCCCTGTGGATTTAGGGCCCTGAATCCGATGGCTGGTTTCTTCTAAGAGAGAGGAGGGGAATCTGAGACACAGAGCCGCAGAGGGAAAGGTGTGCGAAGACAGAGGCAGGGACGGGAGGGATGTAGCTACAAACCACAGAACGCCAAGGATTGCCAGTGACTCTGAGGAACCAGGCGAGAGGCTGGGACAGATTCTCCCTCGGAGATTCCAGAGGAACCAGTCCTGGCGGCACTTTGACCTCAGACCACTGGCCTCGGAACGGTGGGAGAGCACATTTCAGTTGTTTTAACCCCCCTAGTTTGTGGCATTTTGTTACGGTAGACCTGGAAAAATGAATACACCTCTCTCCCGAGCCCTATAGTGGGCCTGTCCACTGGCTTTGCTCCAGGGAATGCCCCTGGGGCCCACTGTGCGCCCTTCCTCCCTCCGTCACCGGGGTGGGCTGCTTATGCCCAGAGGGCTGATGGCATATGTCATTAGCTGCAGAGTCCCTGAGGGTCTGTGTTGTTTTCTCCTGCCTTGTCTTCAGTTTTCTGTTGATTTCCTGAAAATAGACTTATCTTTGGATAACTTCTCAGCTTGCCATAATTGCATAACTGCTTGGTCCCAGACTGTTAGGGAGAGGGGCCGGGAGCTGCTAATTCCTCCTGTGGTAGAGGGTGACTACTGCAGCTTCATCCCAGGGGGGCTGGCTTCCGGCTGGGGGTCCCCTGGCACAGATGAGCCCCACTCTGAAGGAGAGACTTCTGTCCTTCTGCTCTAACCTGGGGCTGAGTTCTGAGCCAACAGGGATCCCTTCTGCTCTGAGATGCCTCCTCTGGGTGGAAAATGACAGGCTGAATGGAGGGGACTGAAAAGCCCCGGGCAGGGGTCTTGGGAAGTTTACACCCTCCCCTTGTCTCCCAAGCTTCCTCTGGGAGCTCCATGTGAGAAGGATGAAGGTGCCTGGAAGTCTCTTTCTTCCTCCTCTCTGCAGTGAGAGGAAACTGCTCACTCCCTGAACAAAATCCAGTGTCTGCACTTAGGTGGGTGGGTGGGGGAGTAAGGACACTGACCTTGCAGTGGCCTCTTCTTACCCAAGATTCCAAGATTGACTCTCCCCATGGATATGGTCTCTAACTTCTCACTTGGTAAGACTGGGATTGGTTTTATTAGGGGGAGGGCGGGTCCCTGACACGCGTGCAGACATGGGGCATCTGGGAGGATATAAGGACAGGACACAATCAACGATAAGCTGAGAAAATCAGCTTGCTCACATCCATCGCAATGGCTCCAGGGCTGCTTCTCCAGCAGAAACCATTCTGCCTTTAGTCTCTGGGGCACCCAGGGAGCCTAGCCGCCTTTCGGGGCATCTGCTGGGAGCAGGTGGCAGAGGGCCCCTTGTTCAGGAGCAGGGCAGGAAGATACATCGTGTGGCCACTTGGGGCTGCTGAGGGGATGATCCTTACCCTGCACCACTGTAGTGGGGCACAGGGGTGCACGAGCACCCGGCTCCAGGGTCCCAAACAGACCAGGCTCGGCCTCTGGCCGCTGACAAAATCCAAAGGCAGAGAGATGAGTGGTGGGAAATGAGAAAGGAATTTATTTCAGTGAGGCCAGTACCGGGAAGACAGCATCTCGAAGACTGTCTCCAAAGTGCTGAATACATTTCTAGGTTTACATAAGGACAGTGTGGGACAAAGGTGGGTGGGTATGTGCAGGTGGGCAGCAAAGGTCAGGTTGATCATTGTCTTAGGAGTCAATCACTCGGGGGCTTCCTGGCTCAGGGCAGTCCTTGTGGCTTGAGTTTTGGTTCCCACCACTGGATACTTTACCCACAGGGTCTTTTGCCCAAGTTAGGAGAGAAGCTAGAAAGGAGAACTTAATTAGAAAGTACAGACTGGGCGCCTGGGTGATCAGTCTGAGTGTCTGTCTGCCTTTGGCTCAGGTCATGATCTCAGGGTCCTGGGATTGAGCCCCATCGGGCTCCCTGCTCAGTGGGGAGTCTGCTTCTTTGCCCCTCGCCTGGCTTGGGCACACGCGCTCTTTCTCTCTCTGTCAAATAAATAAATAAAATCTTCAAAAAAGTATAGATGGAAGTCGGAATGGAGGTTGTTGACTTCTACTTGGTTGGAGGGTCTCAGGGGCAAACCTGGCTTCAAATTATACTCTACCACTTCCTAGATGACATCCTGGGCAAGTGGTTTAACTTTTGGGGTCCTCAGTTTTTTGTTTTTTAAAGATCTTATTTATTTGACAGAGAGAGAGTGTACAAGCAGGGGGACTGCAGAGGCAGAGGGAGAAGCAGACTCCCCGCTGAGCAGGGAGCCCAATGAGGGACTTGATCCGAGAACCCTGAAATCATGACCTGAGCCGAAGGCAGACGCTTAACCGACTGAGCCACCCAGGCGCCCCATATTAAAAAAAAAAGCAAGAAAGAAAGAAAAAAAGAAATTTTCTATTTATGGAAAATTGTAAACATTTGGCTATGGACTAGATATTAGATGATTAGGTAGATCATTATATGACATCATGAAATTATTGTTAACTGTCTAATGCATGATTACAATTTTTTGATTATATACGAAATTGTCTTTATTAATTGATTATATATATGAAATTGTTCTAATATTTTGAAGACTTAAGCTGTTATATTTAGGGGTGAACTGTCATAATTTTTCCCACAGACTGAAATTTTACAGCAAAAATATATGAGAAAAATAAAGTCTGTACAGCAAAGTGCCAGAAAAAGATCAAATTATTCTTTTCGAGACTTTCCCCTGATACCCTTGATATTCTGTACCCCGCCCTTCCTGCGTGTGCACACACGCACGCGCACGCACGTAGTCGCACGGGATGCGCGCACGCACACACGCATGCGCACACCTTCTTGTCGCTGCTCTTCCCTCACTATGGCTCCTAGAAGATCCGGCGTGGCTGCAGTCGGTCCCGAAATAGAGCTGATTTGCTCCCACCTCATCTAAATTTTACCCAGCCTTGTGGGCCTTCCACCACGCCGGCTCCCCCTGGGTTCCTGTCGGTTCCCCGCAGCATTGCCTCTAGCCTTCTGGCTCCCCCTCGAAGGGGTCCTCCCCTCCTCTTGTTTCCCCAGCCCAGCACCAGCCTGCCTTCTCTTCGTGGGCTCCTCTCTCTCGGTGCTGGCCAGAGGAGGGGGGCTTCTCCGTGCCATTGCATGGCCATCCGTCCAGCCATTCCTGGCTTCTCACGTGGCTGAGCCTGGGAGGTGCGTTAGTGTCCTGGGGCTGCAATAACAAAACGTACTTTAAACTGCGTGGCCTAAAGCAACAGCAGTTTATTTTCTCACAGCTCTGGAAGGCAGCCATCAAAATCAACATGCCAGTAGAGCCACGCTCCATCCGAAGACTCCAGGGGGGCATCTTTCCTTCCTCTTCCAGCCTCTGGTGGCTCCAGGGGTCTTTGGCCGGCAGCTGAGTCCCTCCAGTCTCTGCCTCCGTCTTCACATGGCCTCTTCTCCTCCCTCCCAAATCTACCCCGGCCTTTCTCTTATAAGGAGACTTGTCCTTGGATCTAAGCCCAGCTGGATAATTTAGGATTATCTTGAGACCCTGACCTAATGACAACTGCAAAGACTTTTTCCAGATGAGGACACATGCACAGGTTCCAGGGAGTGGACAAATTTGGGGGAGGTCACCATCCGCAGAGTGAGCGTGCTTGGTGAGTAGGCACTGCTGTTTCTGAGCTGCCCTTCCCTCTGTTGATCTGAAGCCCTCCAGGGAGCTTGCTGGATGTAATCTGAAGCCGCCCCATAAGTGGAGGGCAGGGAGAGTGAAGAGGGAGGCAGGCTGCTCCTGGTTGGTAGGTGGCAGTTTTAGTAAGCAAAGGGAGCTTCATAAGAGGTTTATCTGGGGCGGCAGCAAGATGAATGGGTCCCTGTACCCACCTGCCATACTTAACTGGGTTCAGTTATAATACAGTGTGCAGATGTACTCAGCACCACATCACGATCTCGAGACTATGTCCTCGGAGCAGCCTCTGGGAGCGGGAGAGGCAAGCAGAACCCACATTCCAAGGACAGGAGTGGCGATGAGGAGCTTCTGAGTGCCTGGGTTCAGTTCAAGGGTTAATCGGCAGTCACTTTTTTTTGATGACCTTTCCCAGCACCTTCTCAGTGGTGTAGGAAAAGACATTAGGGTTTGAAGCCAACGGCCAAGAAAGAATTCTTGAGACGCCTTTGGTGCAAAAAGGTGGTTTTATTAAAGCACGGGGACAGGACCGGTGGGCAGAAAGAGCTGCGCTGTGGTGATGAGAGGCCTATTATATACTTTCAAGTTGGGAGGAGGTTAGGAATAGCATGACTGTCTAAGGAATTTTGGAAGCAAGGTTTCGAGGACCTTGAGGGGCTAGCTGTGTGGGGAAAAGGTCCTTTATTACCGTCTAATAAAACCTTAGTCATGAGACCATTCAGATGTATATCAGTGGGTCATATGCTTGGGGGGTGATTGCCAACATATATCTTGGTTGTGGGGGCAGAGATAAAGGAAGTTTCCAAAGGAATTTTTATATGGTAAAGTAGACTTACACGATCCTGGGAGTTGGGATAAGACTGCCTTTTGCCTTTAGCAAAGTATCAACATCGAGGCAGCTGAGTCCCTAGAGGAAGGTCACTCTGACTGTTTCAAGGACTTGTCAATGAGCTGTAGGTAGTCAGGAAATTTATTTTTCTTCTGCCTTTGTTTCCAACATCACCAGCACTCCCTAAAAGGTGGTCCGTCCGAGGGCCTGGCATCCTTTCTCACATCTGCGATGGTAAACAGACCTGGGTGGGTCTCGGCTCTACCCCTCACCAGCTGCCTACCGACGCTGAGCGAGGCATGTCTTCTCTGGGCCTTGGCAGGCTCAGCTGCACCACGATCACAGAGTGGAGGCGTTGAACGGGACAGTGTACCGGCAGGTGCACTGAGCCTCTTCTGCAGGTGGGGTGTCCTCCAGCTGAAGGTGAGCAGGATGTTCCTTCTCTCCCCACTCTGCTCTGAGGGTGAGACAGTAGGGGGCGGGGGGCGGATGCAGCCCAGTGTTTCTGAAGCCCCCGGATCTCCGGCTCAGGGCAGCTGCATCCTTCCAGTGCGATTGAGGGTTTCTTCCTGTGAAGTCTATTTGCAACCCGGGCATCAAGCGCTGGGTAATGAGGCTCAGCACCTGCTGTTTCCTGACCGGGGTGAATGTGCATGTCTGCTGATGAAATTCTGTGTGGATTAATTAAAACGGGAGAAAGCATTTCTCCTGAATTATTTACCAGCTTCCAGGGGAGCAAACAATCATTGCGGCGTCTTATTATTGATGTGCCAGAGCCTCTCTTTTGGGGGTGCTGCTCCAAGCCTGGGGCTTGGGGTCGGGCCGGCAGGGAGGGAGGTGGAGGCGGGGAGCTGGTCCCTTCTGTGGCTTTGAACAGCTTCATTTCAGGAAGCCTCAGCGATTCTCATTTGTACCATCAGAGGTGAGCTTCATCTTTAACGCTGGAAGGGAAATGCCCTTCATGGGGACAGTCCTCAAGGGAGCTCTTTAGAAAGTCCCTCCCACGGAGCCTCATCTTCCTTTCTTTTTTATTCGGAGAGGGCCCACCTTTTCCAGGTAGCCTCCCCCCCCCCCAAGCTCAGCTGTCGCCCCAGCCATGCTCTGGGGCAGTGATTCACTGGGTGTGGTGGAGGTCTGGGTGCAGGTGCGGGTCTCCATGGGCTTCTGGGCAGTGTGTGCCTGGGCTCTCAGGGTTATTTGTGGGTTGCTCGGTTGTCTGACTGCAGAGGATCGGCGGGAGTTTTTATGACTGTTGTCTGTGTGCACGTTCACGGAGTGCTTCTCTGCTGTGCAAGCCCCTCCCGAGCAATGCTGTCTACCTTCAAAGGCCAGGGACGCTGTTCTGAATCCTTAGGATGGCCTTTCAGTCCCAAAACTGATTCTCGAGATGAGCTGGGCTGTCCTCCCCTATGTGGCTAGCTCCTGACCAGCCCCCTCTCATGTGCCCTCTTCATTCAGCCCTTTCGCTTCTCCCAGGGCATTCAGATCCTTAGTCCTGCTGAGTCCAGTTTCTCTTTCAAGGCTGCTTGTCTTCCCTTCCGTGGTCTACTGTTGTCACACTTACTTTCCCATCCCCTTGGGCTAGTTTCCAAGCTGTGTCTGAGATCCACACTTAGCCAAGGTGAGCCCAGGTACATATGTGTGAACGAGCGCCCCATGGGCTTTTCCTTGGATCGTGGAGCTCTTTTTAAGAGACTGTAGTTATGTTAATGCTCTTCTCTCTCTCTCTTTTTTTTTAAATTACTTTCAGGATGATGAACACTTATATGCACCACCAGGGGTATGGAGTTAATCCCAGAGCTGGTGGGACCTGGTGCAGGGTAATCGCTTTGGGTCTGGGCAGGGCGGGTGAGGCCAGCTTTCCCCTCTCTGTGTTGATGCCTGTAACTGCCTGGCCAAGGGGAGGCGAGCATTGTCCAGGGTCATTTGCCTTGGATCTGAGTTAATGAAATATTGAGGAGACTGTTTTGCAGGCTGATTCTTCTCATGCATTTAAGATATTCAAATTCAAATTATCCTTAAAAGCTAGAATTAGAAATAGAAGTGATGTGTCCTACGGTAAGCAGGGTAGAGACCTCTTTGGCTGCCACTTAAAGTTCTCCCAGACAGGCTACATTTTAGGGAGGAGAGGGAGAGAGTCATCAGAGGTGATATCTGCCTTTACTCCTCCTTTCCTCTTGCCTCAGGTCAAATGATTCCTCTGACTTTGGAAGAATTTGGAAAGTTTTAATATTAACAACAAGATGACAATTAACCCTGAAGATTTGATGTAAACATCTGTACTCATATGTGGGTTTTTTTGGATGTAGGTCTTGCTTGTGACTCGGTACTTAACCGTATATCATGTACGTGGACAGATATCTGTGTATTAGTTAGCTGTGGCTGTATAACAGATTACCCCAAAATGTAGAGGTCTAAAACGACAAACACTGTGTCACAGTTTCCGTGGGCCAGGAATGCAGGCACAGCGTAGCTCATGAAACCTGCAGTCAAGGTGCTGGCGCGGGCTGGATTCTCATCCGACAGCTAGGCTGGGGGAGGATCCACTTCCAAGCTCCCTTACAAGGTTGTCTGCAAGATTCAGTTCCTTGCTGGCTACTGGTCAGAAGCTGCCCGCAGTTTTCTGACGTACGGGCCCCTTCAGAGAGCAGCTCACAGCATAGCAGCTGGCCTCCCTCAGACAGCAAGAAAGGATCAGGCAAGATAGAAGCCACAGATTTTTTTATAACCTAATTTTGGAAGTGACACCCCACCACTTTCTTTTATTCCAGATGTTAGAAGCAGGTCACTAGGTCCAGCCTACACTCAAGCAAAGGAGATTCCACAAGGACACAGAGGTGACGATTGCTGGGGCCACCTTGGAGCCTTCCTACAGTCTGCACTGTCTGTGGGAATCAACATGTGTTGGGAGAGCTATTAACACCCATACATTTATGGATCAGGAACGTTTTCTTTCTGGCTATCTGGAAGGGATAGGCCTCCTCTGCAGTCTATTAATTTATTTGACTTTATCAGATTTTACACTTTGCAAACAACTTGCTTCTGTCTATGATAGAGCACCCAGTTAAAATCCACAGAGTACCGCTATATATAGCAGCAGGTAGCAGCGTGTATATGAAAATGCCAGCTGTAACATGTCAGCAGGAAAAGGTGTTTTGCCAGTGGTTGTAGTTTGCAGACGGGGCTCTGCCTGAGAGGCAGCTGAGTGAGACTGTCCTCCAGGGCAGCTGGGCCAGACCTGCTCGAACACATCCTCACGATCCCGCTCACCCGAGTGGAGTCAAGGCCCTTGCATGCCCTCCACTTCCACCGCCGATGAAAATGATGTGGCGAGCCTCAGCTCTGGCTAGAGGGGCCACCCTCACTGAGCAGAGCACGCCAGTTCCTTAGGCCACCGAGGGAGGGTGAGCAGGAATCGGGCCACTCTCTTCTCTTTCCTGAACAAGTACACATTTTAGTTTATGTATTTATTTTTTTAAAGATTTTATTTATTTATTTGACGGAGAGAGTAAAAGAGCACAAGCAGGGGGAGCAGCAGAGACAGAGGCTTCCTGCCGAGAAAGGAGCCTGACGTGGGGCTCAATCCCAGGACCCAGGGATCATGACCTGAGCCCAGGCAGATGCTTCTCCGACTGAGCCCCCCAGGTGCCCCACAAGAACACATTTAAAGCAACTCAACATCCGGGGAATTCACAGGGCATGCTAAATTCAATTCAGCAAAAGGGGACCTCCCAAGAATGACCACTTCTGATTGGGACCATCAGTCAGACTCTATTTCTCTTCCCCCCCACTCCAGTAATCTATTGCCCCCTGGGGGAGCCCCACTCAACCTGGGGAAGTCTCTGGTTCTTCTGGGAGTGTGATGTGGTAGAAAGTACATGGCTTTAGGATAGGACAGACCCTTTAGGATCCTGGCCTCATGCCTTCCCAGCTGTAAGAACTCTGTTTTCCTGTCTGTAAAATAGGGATAATACCATCTACTAATGAGGTCGTGTGATGATTAAATAATTTATGCAGAGCCTGGCAGGATTACAGACACATTAGGGTCACATGAAATGTCAATTCTCTCTTCTCTTTTCCCCATCCCCCCAAAACAAAGTCCTCTGCTTAGCATTTTACTCCTGGAGCATCTCCCAGTAAGTGGTGGCGCTGTGGACGCTCCGGACCTCCTGTTGGCGGGGGGCCTGCTGCGCTGATAGAGCCCCCCCCAGGGACAGCCTGGTCTGTTTCTCTGCAGTGAGTTTGATGGAGGAGCAGCCTCCCTGGTCCCTTGTGGGGGTTTAGCGGAGAGGGAGCCTTACAGAGTGATATGGACTGTTTGTGGCCCCCTAAATTCATAGGGAAGTGCTACCCCCCAGTGTGATGGTGTTTGGAGATGGAGCTTTGGGAGGTAATCAGGTTGGATGAGGTCGTGACAATGGAGCCCCCTATGATGGGATTAATGTCCTTGTGAAAGAGACACCAGAGCGCTTGCTTTCTGTCTGTATCATGGGAGGACAGTGAGAAGCCAGGGCAGGACTCTCATCAGAACCTGACCACGCTGCTACCCTGAGCTCAGACTTCCAGCCTCCAGAGCCGTGACACAGTAAATTTCTGTTTAAGTCACGCAGTGTGTGGTATTTTGTTAGGACAGCTGAGCAGAGAGCCTTCAAAACTGTCCCTCTGGAAGCTTCTGCCTTGCATGGGGGGAGCAACCATCCAGCGTAGTTACAGGACGTCCCTTTCTGTTGGAGGCTGGGGCCCAGAACCCTTGCGTGGAAGAGAGGCACCCTTCTTTTTCTTTTGTTGTTTTTTTAAAGATTTTATTTATTTATTTGACAGAGAGCATGTGAGAGTGTGAGAGAGAGCACAAGCAGGGGGAGCAGCGGGCAGAGGGAGAAGCAGGCTCCCTGCTGAGCAGGGAGCCCGATGCAGGGCTGGATCCCAGGGCCCTGGGATCGTGAACTGAGCCGAAGGCAGATGCTTAATCAGCTGAGCCACCCAGGCGCCCCAGGAAGCACCCTCTTAGGAAGACGTTGCTTGTCGTTTAGCAGAGGTTGGAGGTGGGGGAGGGTCAGTAACTGATTGACATTTGGTGGCCTCTTAGGACGGAGAGCAAGGCACTGGGTCCGTTCTGAGCCAGGTCCATTCTAAGTGTCTTTGGACCGTGGTTGGATCATATTCTTCCAATAGCCAATTGCAAATTCTGTTCTTGTGGAGACCCTGAGGGCCTCTTGGAGGCTTAATCAGGGAGGACAGTCACCCATCCTTGACCGAAAAGAGGTCCTCTCCAGCTTTGGGGGGCTGCCCCCACCAATCCCTGCAGCTTCAGCAAGGATCCCTCCCAGAGAGTGGTTGGATTTCCGTTGGTGGTCTTCAGGTCTGCCTCCAACCTGGCCCCTGTCATCCCATGGCCTCTGTGGACTTGGGGGCCAGATGGCACCCCAGCATACAGTTCCCAGGGGATGTTGTTCCCCACCCCCATGCGGCTGCATCACTTCCCTAGAAGATGGTCTCTTTCTGGTTAAACTTTTGTCTGTGCTGAATTATGCTTATTTTTTTCCTTCGCTGGCCTCTGAGCAGGGACAGGGAAGGGGAACAAAAAAAGGGAAAAGGATTTTTTCTCATTGTGTCCACAGAGTGCACATTTTCTTTGTGTGCCTGAGATGTCTGCGAGTCTGAGCTTTGAAAGCTTGTCTTAAACGATCTAATTGCGCCATCTCAATCCTGGCTTGGCGCCTTGCATTTGGCTTTTTGTGGATTTGAAGTGGGAGGGGCAGTTGCGGGGGTGGGGGCAGCTGCCTAGCTGATGGATATTTTTAGCAAATCAAAGTTTGCTTTTCTGGGTCGATTCTGTCCTCTCTCATCAACCTTCCGACCTGTTGTCTCTCATCTTGTCACTTCCCTTTGTCTCTGGGATCCGGTATAAGGCCACCCCTGTGCTCCTGACAATGTCCCTGGGGGGCTCAAACCAGGCGCGCCCACACTCCCGGCCAGGTTCACAGCTCCTGTTCATGCTGGGCCCGGGGTGCCAGAGCGAGCACGTGCCAGCACTTCTCAACCTGGGGGCCCCGTGAGGCTCCAGGAGTTCTTGACACGCTTCCGTCGAAACTGGCCACAAATGCAGACACCAGAATCCAGCTGGCTTCGATGAAGCCAGACATCGAAGAGAATCGCACTAATGCAGCACAGTACCTTTCTTTTCTCTAGGATTGTGTGGTTTTGGAAACTAGAATTTTTTTCACTAAAAAATGTGACTTATGGTTCCATGCAATAGTTTATGGCATTGCATTTATTATTTTGAAGTGAGTTAAACAAAAATTCACAATTTCCCCATTTTTAAAAATAATACAGTGAATATTGATCTATACCATGTGTATCAACAAAAGCTCCTTGGGATCTTCAATAATTTTTAAGAAGGTATAAGAGACAGAATGTTCGAGACTGCGGAGATAGGTAGTATATAATTACCCAGCCACTGATCTGGGAAGCAGCACTATCCTGATTCCACAGATGGCAAAGTGAAGCCCCTGACAAGGTATTTGCTCTTGGTTTCACAGTAAGTGACTGAACTGGGATTTGAAAAAAATAGTCATTAAAGACAACAGTTAATACATATTAACTGTAAAAAAAAAAAATTGGAAAGTGAAAAAATTGTCATTTAAGATTTTGGAATATTTCCTTTGCCCCCAAACTTAATTTACATAATTTGGATCATTACAGTGGGGAGAGGATTTGAACCCAGAGCTGGGTCACAGCGACAGCCTAGGCTGTGTCTGCTGGTGGCGGCGGAGGGTGATTCCTTGTGAGGAAGGGTCGTCTGCCTGTGCTGCCTCCTGTCTCCGGAGCGTCCAGGAGCAGGACCTGTAGACTGTTACAGGCTGAGCTATGTCCCTCCAAGATTGATATGCGGAAGCCCCAGCCCCCAGGGCCTCAACTGTGACTATAGCTGGAGACGGGGTCTCCCCCCAGGGCCTCAACTGTGACTATAGCTGGAGACGGGGTCTCGAGGAGGTGACCGCGCTCAAACAAGGCCCATGGGGGGGGGGTCCTCCTGCCATGTGACCGGTGTCCTTACAGGAGGTGAATCTGGGAGACGCCAGGGGTGCTCGTGCTCACGGGAAGGACCCTGAGAGGACGGGGCGAGAAGGCTGCATCTGCACGCCAGAGAGAGAGGCCTCCAGAGAGGGCCACCCTGCCCAGGCCGGGACCTTGGACTTGCAGCCTCCAGGAGCACCAGAGAATAAATGTCTGGTTAGGCACCGCCCCCCCAACCCTGGTCGGCGGTACTTTGTGTGGGAGCCCCAGCAGAGGAATCCACTGTGTCTGATTCCCTCTGTGGGAACACGTACGAGTGGGGTGGGGCCCTCAGCTGACCCGGGCTGTTTCCCTGTGGGGGATCTGTGGGGTGATGGCTGTGACGTCACAAGAAGCAGCAGGGGCCTGGCCTTAGAACCCATGCTCGGGGCCTGCCCCTGGGGCCACCACCTTTGCCCTGAGCTCAAGGTGCCAGGAAGCAGCTCAGAGCCTTCCAGGCACGGGGCCCGGGGCCCGGGAGTGTGTCCTCCCCAGCTACAAAGCTCTGACCCTGCCGAAATGGCTGTGCTGGCCCAGACCCCTGAGAGCAGTTCTATTCCCACTGAAGAGTTCAGCCCGACCTTGGAAGTGGGCCAGTGCCGATGAGACCTGGATCTGGAATCGGCAGAAAGCCCATTGCCGCTCTCACTCCCGGTCCAGGCAGCCGGCCGGGGTGGGAGGGTATGAGTGCGGAGGGACAGGGAGCCCCCTCCCCTTGCTGCCTCCCAGCCTTTCAAGGACACCTGGGAAAAGGCACGGTCATGCAGCCTACTAAGTGGCTGCTGGGCGTTGCTCCTGGCTCCTGGCTCTGCCTTCTTAACGACCACATTGACCTGAGCTGAGCGTCCTTCCTGTCTCCTGGTTATCGCGTTGAGCTACTGCCCATTTCTTCCCCCTTGTGGTCTACACTTCTGCGCCTCCCATTCTCTCCTCAGCCTGCTCCAGTCCCCTTCAGCCTTCAGTGGCTGGCCCTGTCAGCGCTATCTCCCACGGAGACTCCTGCTTCTAGAGCACCACGTTTTCTGGGTTTCCTTGCTGGCCACGCCCTCCTTCCATGGTTCCTGGTGCTGGCTGCCCCAGACTTGGCCCCTGACTGGCCCCTCTGCCCCCCCAGCACTGCCCCATAGAGCTTTCTGCGATGCAGGGGGAGATCTCTCCCCACTGTGCATGTCGGAGCCCCGAGCCACGTGTACACTTGTGAGTGGCCACAACTGAGGTTTTCTTCCCACTTCATTTGAATTAATTTAAATGTAACGAATTGCAGTGGCTGTGGCTCCCCTCGTTAGGGACAGTGCTACTCTAGGGTCTTTAAACACCCGCTGCTGTCTTCCAGATCTCGACTCCCTGCACTGATGCCTGCCCTGGGCTCCCCTGGCAGGCACACAGGGTTTACCAAGCCAAAACTCTCGATCTCAGTCCCTTTTCTCAGATAAGCCACCGAGCACCACACTGCTTACCGCCTTGCTCAGGAGGCGTATTCGCTTCCTTGTTTCTCTTGCTCTTAACATCTCAGCCCTGAGAGGGGCTCTTCCCTCCAGACATATCCTCAACCACCACTTCCATCCTCCCCAGCTGGCCTCCCTGTCTCCCTTGCGTCCCTCCTCTACCCAGCAGCCTGAGCGATCTGTCTAGAGCATGAATCCTAGCTCCTCGCTCCCGCAACTCCAAAGGCACCAGAAAAGTCCACCTTTGGACCATGGCTGACAAGCCTGCCTGGGATCTGGCCTGCCTGCTTCTCAACCCACCCCACCTCCTTTTACTGCCCCCCTTGGGTGCTGTGGCCTTTCTTTGTGCCAGCCTCACGGCCAGGACTTCTGCTCAGGACCCTCTTCCCCTCGCTTCAGGCTGAGGTCACCTCCTCAGGGGGAGCTTGTCCCCCCAAACGCAGCCCATGGCCTTCTTCAGAGAGCACGCAGGCCCTGAGATGGGACATGTGCCTGGCTGCCCTGTGGGGAAACTAAGTCTGAGCTCTGGCTCATCTTTGGGCTCCCACTAAAAATATTGGAGTGGCCCAGGGTCCAGTTCCCACTGTCTCTCCCTCTCTGCACCCCTGCTGGCTTGGCCCTACCCTCACTGCCCCGGGATACTTCCCTGGTCCCGGTTTCTTCCTGGTTTCCCTCTTTTGGGCAGAGGGTAGAAGGAAACATGGAGGCTAAGTTTCCTGAGTAAGAGAAGTCCGCATCGTCATTGTTCCAGAGCTGAAGTTGGGACTTGCCGTTCATGCTGGGTCCTGCAAGGGGGTCCCACTCTGCTCTATTACTTGGCCTGGCCCCACCCCGACCAGACACGTCTTTGGGAGTATTTCCTGTTAGACCCAGTGGGTCCAGGGTGCCTGGATTAGTCCTTTGGTCTCTTTAGGTTTCAGACACCTCCTCTTGTAGCTCAGGGAACAAAGTCAGCTGTTCTTGGGGAGCAGGGCTGACCTGCCCTCACCAGGTTGGAGCTAGTGGCCAGCTCTCCTCTGTTAGAGGGCGGAGTGGGTGTGCTTTGATCAGGGGCCATCTGGGGCTTTAGACCCAGGTCTGTCCTGAGCCAAATGTGAGGAATTTGGCTGCAGTCTGCCTGCTTCGGCTGCCCCCTCCCCTCATTACAGAGCCTGGTAGCAGCAAACCCAAACTTCCCTGTGAGCACAGTCCCACCCTAATTATAAGGCAGGAGAGTGCCTGCTCTCCTCAGCTCTGACTTTAATTTCTCTAATTATAGCTGAGCCTCTGAGCAGTATTTCCCCTTTAATCTGCTTAATGCAGGCACACACTCCCCCCTCCCCAGCCCCCATCCTTGGCTTCTAACTTTAACCCCTTTGCTGCTGGGGGGCAGTTTCCTGAGTGGGCACCTGTTATGGGCTGAATCGTGCCCCCCTCCCTGGATTCACATATCAAAGCCCTAACCCCCAGCACTTCAGGGTGTGAAGTGGAGGTGGGTTTTTAAAGAGGAGATTAAGTTAAAATGAGATCATTAGGGTGGGCCCGAATCCAATATGACTGATGTCTTTGTAAGAATGAAATTAGGACAAAGACGGACACAGAGGGCAGACCATATGAAGGTCCTACAAACCAAGGACAGAGGCCTCAGAAGAAACCAACCCTGCCCACAGCTTGATTTCAGACTTCTGGCCTCCAGAACTCTGAGCAAATAGATTTCTGTTTTTTAAGCTGCCCTGTCTGCAGTCCTTTGTTATGGTGGCCCTAGGAGACCGATCCAGCACTAGAGGCCACTGCCTGAGAAGCTTCCTCCCTCTAAGGAAGGACACCCAGGAGGGGCCAGGCTTCAGGACCCACCTGTGGTCAGTTGGTCAGATGGAGCTGGGCCTTCTCCTCTGGCCTGGCCTCAAAGTGCCAGTTCAGAGAGGAGATGTTCAGTTATGCATCCCTGCTGGTCCATGCATGCAGGGCTGAGGCGTGCCCACAAGAGTGTGCATACAGTGTTCTGTTCCTTTGTGTGTCTGTGTTGGCGTGTTTACCAATGGGAAAGACAGGTCAAGCTTAGCGTTAAGACCAAATTCCCCGCCTCTACCCCACGGAGCATGCAGGGCTCCCTTGCTTGCTTTCTTAAAAATACCAAACAAACCCAACTTTATTGAAGTATAGCTTTCAAAATGAAAATGCACACGTTATAAGTGTGTCAACCAATGTATTCACCTTGTCACCAACACCATAATCAAAATATATTTTTCCAGCCTTATTGAGGTATAATTGGCAAATAAAATTATAATATTTTTAGAGTGTGCGGTGTAATGATTTATTTGTACATTGTGAAAGACTTTCCATTAATTCATCCCGTCACATGTTTACCTTTTTTCCATAAGAACACTTACGTTCTCCTAGCAAATTTCAACTATACAAGACAGTGTTACCAACTAGAGTTACCATGTTATACATTAGATCCTCAGACCTTATGACTTACTCATCTTATAACTGGACGTTTGTACCATTTACCAACCTCTCCCTATTTCCCCCACCCCCCGGCTCTGGTATCCACCTGTCTACTCTCTGTATCTTTGAATTCGGTGTCTTCCTTCTTTTCTAGATGCTGCATGTAAATGATACCATGCCGTGTGTGTCTTTCTCTGTCTGCTTATGTCCCTCAGCGTCATGCCCTGAAGGGGCACCCATATTGTTGCAAACGGCTGGATTTCCTTTTGTAAAGGCTGAAATGATACTCCGCTGTGCGTGTCTATGTGTGTATAGATATAGTAGTTTCTTTCCATTCATCTGCTGATAGACGCTGGGGTTGTTGCTACACCTTGGCCATTGGGATTAGCGCTACAACGAACATGGAGTATAGCCGCAGTGATTTCGTTCCCTTTGGAAGTGGGATCGCTGGATCATATCGTAGAGAGGTTTCATTTCTTGAGGACTCTCTGTACTGTTTCCCAGTTTGCATCCCCACCAGCAGCAGGTTCCTTTTCTCCACATCCGGGCCAGTGCTTGTTGTCTCTTGTTGGTGATGACCACACTAACAGGCCTGGGGCGACGTCTCCTGTGGTTTTGATTTTCATTTCCCTGACGATGAGGGATGCTGAGCACCTTTTCATGGACCTGTTGGCCATTTGTGTGTCTCCTTTGGAAAAATGTCTCTTTGGGTCCTTGGCCCATTTTTAAATTGGGTTATTTTTAAATTGAATTGAAACATTTTCTTTTTCGCTCCCGAGTTGTAGGAGTTCCTGGATATTAACCCCTTACTGAATATGTGGTTTGCAAATATTCTCTCCCATTCTGTAGGCTGTCTTTTCCCTGTGTTGACAGTTTCCTTCGCCGTGCACAAGCTGTTTCAATTGCTGTGGTCACCCTTGCTTATTTTTGCTTTTGCTGCCTTTGCTCTCATAGCGTGCCATTCTATAAGGATGTCAGAAAATCAATCCGTGTCTGGTCAGGGCAGGCGCGGCCGAGCTCGGCTGGCGTTCCTCATGCTTCCTTGAATGTGGCTGTCCCAGACAATCTGTTCCGTGATGAGAGAATGAGGAGCAGAGATTGTGTGGAGCCGAGGAACGAGGCCCGGCACCCGGCAGGCCAGGTGCTGTCTGGAACTCTGAGTCATACGGTTGCTACCATTCCCCACGGTCACAGTCGTGCCCGTTGGGTACTCCCATTGGTGGAGACCTTCTGGAGGTCACTGCCAGATTGTTACGCTCTACTTGCATCGTGGGTCAAGAGGAGAGGAAGGGAGTCTCGCCCTTGACCGTGCACTCCCTGGTGCACTCACCCTCAAGACGAATCACCGGCGACCACATGTATGACAGAGGAGGGGAGGGGGTGCGGATGTGGCGGCAAGATACCAGGCAGACTTCCCGTGGGACAGGTTGGAAGCTACAGCCCTGGGAGAGGGTGATGAAGTGAGCTGGGAAGGCCTAAAGAGAAAGGGTGTGGCCGGGCCCCATAGCCTGGAGCTGCCCACAGTTACCGTGCGTGGGGAGCACGATTTTTGCCCTGGGGCACTCCTGTCCTAACAGTGGAGAAAGGCTGGGTGGCCCCCAAAGAGTAGACTGTCTACCCCCTGCCTGACTACTCACTGGGATGTTGAGCAGTTCTGTGAGGGTGACTCCCTACAATGCCCTTCTGAGACGGCATTCTGAATTCTGCCACTGCAGTCCTCACCTGGACAGCCCCTTCTGGTCTTCCATGACTGGTCTGCTAAAGGGGGTCTAAGTTTTCAGACCATTGGCAGCCAAGGGAACCCATAAATACAGCACACACCGATTCCTGTTTTGGATCCAGACAGTTTTTACTGGATTCCCATTTAGTCTCTTTATTTCTCCTGGGTTCTCCTGGGGTTTGGGGTCCCTGAGACTGCCCCCACATTCGGCGACTCCCTGGAAGGACTCGCAGGACTCAGCATGTAGTTGTACCCATGGCTAAGATTTATTGCAGCAAAAGGACACGCAGCAGCGTCAGCAGAGGAGAGAAGGCCCAGGCAGAGCCCGAAGAAATGTGGGCACAGGCTTCTGCTGCTCCCTTGCTCCTGGGAGGGGGCACAAGAGCAACGAAAGACACAGCAAGGGATGTGATGTGTCTGCCCAGGGATACCTACCGGAGACCCAGCTCCCAAGGTTTTTACTGGGGGCTGGTCATGTAAGCATCTCTGCTGAGCAACTGCCCAAATTCCAGCCTCCTATAAGCAAAGCAGGTGTTCGTCATAAACCACACTGTACAAACAGTGTAGGCACAGTAAACCACCCTTATCAGTTAGGGACGGGAGGGAATGGTTCAAGCGCTAAGTGCCCAGAGGCCAGCTCCATACCACCTTTGCAAGCAGGACCTTCTAAAGATAGCTGCAAGCACCGAGTCAGGCCCCTCAGATGGCTAATCTCTTCTGCCCTAGTCTTCTTTCTCTAACAACAACTGACTGAACCTCAGCTCCCTCTCTTCCTCAACCAGCCATGACCCCGGCTGCCCTGCTCTCTGCAGTGGAAACCTCCGTCATACTTTAGACACAGCTGTTGAATGGGGATTGCAGGGGGATTGAAAACTTCCCCCTCTACTAGTTATTCTTCTGTCTTCAGTGCCGGCTGTTAATTTACAGCTGTATGCATACCATTTCTACCACACTGGCTACATTTCCCTAACGAATACCTCCGTAACAGGGTCTTTGCTTTGGAGGCTTGGAGTCTTTCTTGAGGGAGGTTCTAGCCTGTGAGAGAATGACTCCTTTCTCCATCTCTTCCAGATGCCTTCCCCAAGCCTTCAGGTGACGGAACTGTAAGGTGCCTGGGATAGTTTTCTATTGCTGTGTGTTCAAACAACGTGCAGAATGGAAGGAGACACAAGAAACTGGTACTGTCAGTTGTCTCCATGGAAGGTACAGGATGCCTGGGGGGCAGGGCTGGAAGGGAGATAATGTGTACCCTTTGAGATCCTTTTAAATTTTGTACCATATGCAAATATTACTTTTCCAAACAAAATTTTAACTGCAACAATTAAGAGGAAGAGGAGGAGGGAAAAAGGAAGAGAATAAATAGGAGAAGGAGAAGGGGACGAGGAGGAGGAAGAGGAAGAAGCAGAAGGGGGAGGGAAAGGAGAAGAAGGAGGAGGAAGAGAAGGAGGCAGAGGAGCAAGGGGGGAAGGAGGAGGAGAGATGGGGCGCCTGGGTGGCTCAGTCGGTTAAGTGTCTGCCTTCAGCTTGGGTCATGATCCCAAGGTTCTGGGATCAAGTCCCTCATCGGGCTCCTTGCTCAGCAGGGAGCCTGCTTTTCCCTCTGCGTGCTGCTCCCCCTGCTAGTGCTCACATTCTCTCTGACAAATAAATAAATAAAACATTAAAAAAAAAAAAAGAGGAAGAGCAGCACTATTCCCAAGTGTCCATCTACAAATGAATGGATAAACAAAATGTGGTCCATCCATACAATGGAATATTATTTGGCCATAAAAAGGAATGGAGTTTTGATACACACTACAATATGGATGAACTTTGAAAACACGCTGAGTGAAAGAGATCAGTCACAAAAGAGCACATATTGTATGATTCTGCTTGTCTAAAATATCCAGAATAGGCAAAGCCATGGAGACAGAAAGCAGATGAGTGGTTCCTGAGGGCTGGGGGAGGAGAGAATGGAAAGTGACTGCTTAGAGGATATGAGTTCTTCTTTTGGGGTGATGAAGTGTTTGGGAATGAGGCAGAGATGGTGTTTGTACCATGAAGTACATGTACTAAATGCCACTGAATTGTATATTTGATATAGTTATAAGTGGCTAATTTTATATCATGTGAATTTCACTTCGATTTCAAAAAGAAGAGAACATAAGCCAGAAAGATCCAGCTCAGCAGGAAGGGCTCTGTCCATATACCGTGGATTCTGGAGGGACCGGATTCTGGGTGCCCTGACCAAGTGCACGCTCTAGTCCAGTGTCTCTGCTCATTGCCTGTTGGGCATCTGGCTTTCCTGGGTTCCAGAGGCTAACTGGGGGTATGTCAGTAGGACACCTCTACCATGCAAGTTAAATGTAGTGGTGTCCCATGGTCAACCAAAATAGCACTTAGGGGCAAACTCTGAACAATGCCCTACAAATAATGATTTTCAAAATGCACATGGGAATGGTAAGGTCTGTCATTAACCTCAGGCTTGCAGCATCTTCAGGCTGGGTGGCTTGCAGATGGATCGTGTGGGGGGGTGCCAGCATTGCTCAAGGAGCCCACTGCAAGTCTGAGCCTACCTCAGTTCCCTCAGCTCAGTGCCTGCTTTCTCTAAGAGACAGGAAGAAAGAGTATATTCATCTCCATTGGTGAGGCTGAAGGACTATGTTGAACCTGGTTGATAAACTGATCAAATTAGGAGAACGGGGGCATCAGTGCCAGGTGGGCAGACCCTGCTGGCTGCAAGAAGGTTTCCTGCCATCCAGGTTTAGGTTCTAGCTGTTCAAGGGAGAGACGGCCCTCGAGCCCTCGGGCCCCACGATCTTGTCGACTCCTCCCCTGGCCAAGGACAGACGTACTCTCAGGGCACCCTGGGACAGGGATGCATTTTTTTGTGGAGGCTCTGGGGAGAGTCCATTTCCTTGCTTTTTTCAGCTTCTAGAAGCCACCTGCATTCATTGGCTCGTGGTCCCTTCCTCCATCTTCAGCAATGGCCAGTACAAGTCTTTCTCATGTCTCATCACTCTGACACTGACTCCGGCTGCCTCCCCCTTCCGTATTTAGGGACCCTTTTGATTACATTAGGTCCACTCAGATAATCCAGGGTGATCTCCCTATTTTATGGTCAGCTGATTAGCAAACTTTTTTTTTTTTTTTAAGATTTTATTTATTTATTTGAGAGAGAGAGCACAAGAAGGGGGGAGGGCAGAGGGAGAGGGAGAAGCAGGCTCCCTGCTCAGCCTGATGCGGGGCTTGATCCCAGGACCCTGGGATCATGACCTGAGCCAATGGCAGATGCTTCACCGACTGAGCCCCCCAGGCATCCCTAACATCCTCAACTCCATCTGCAACCTAAATCCCCCTTTGCCATGTTATGTGACATAATCACAGATTCCGGGGATCAGGATGTGACCATCTTTGGAAGACTGTGATTCTGCTAACCCCGCGTGACTGCTCCACTGATCTGTGGTGCAGGAGAAACTGTCCAGAAAGAAAGGGGGTCATTTTTTTCAAGTTCCCCTGTGCAACAAATTTAAGTTAAATAGCCATGTAAATATGGTAACATATTTAAAATCCCTGAGTCACTTCCTGGCACATAGTAGGTGTTCAGTAAATAAGATCTCATGATTATGTTCAATGAAGGGCTGGCCTGTGTCTCCAGTGCTGGGATGGGGCCCATGTTGGAGGGTCCCCTGTCTCATCTGTCCCCAGCTTCTCTGCCTCCCCGTGCACTTGTGCACACACGCGCGCACATACATACACACACACACACAGACACACACAGACACAGACATAGCAGCTAACTTCCCCGCAGAACAGGGAAAGTCCCATAGCTCTGCTTCCAGCTCCCACAAGCTGTGTGGCAGAATGGCCTTCTGGCATAAATAAAAATAAACCCCAGACGCTGCTTTTCAATCAGAGGATTAGCCTAAATGTTGTGAAACAGAAAGCATGAAATATGCATTGGAGAAACAGCTCTCCCCGCTCCTCGGCCTCCTTGCATGGCTCCAGGCGGCTGGCGGCTGTGTGGGGCTGCTTCTTCCCACCCGACGAGGCCGTTGATGATTTGTGCACAGTGTCAGTAAATGCTGTTATGACATTATTAATGCTCCGCACTCCGGCAAAGGACAATGGCCTATTGCCTCTTAATGTGCTGTCTGCGGCTGCGGTCACAGCGCATTAAGTGAGGATTTCAAACACCGTGAACTGTTTGTTTCCTTCTTTCCTCTTCCCGCCCAGGCCCTGTCTGTGAGCTCAGAAGCAACCTTGAAGCCTTGAGAAGGTGGGGGTGGCAGTCAAGGCTCTGATGCCCAAGAGGCTTCGGCGGGGCTGGCAAGGGGCCTGTGGGGAACCCTCGTGTGCACCCTGGAGTGTTGACCTTCCTCCAGGGGCAGCGAGGGGTGTTGGTAGTGGGGGCTGGCCCCGGAGAAACTGGGCTGGCTGGGCTCGCAGGGCTGGTGGGCTCCCTGCTTTGCCCTCTGCCGACACCCCAGGAGACCCGGATGGCACACCTCCAGTGAATCTTATTGGTCTTGCATAATGTTCTAAAAATATTGAGTCCACATTTTACAATTATGCGACTGCACGTGGGAAGTCCAGATTTCTTACTCTTGAAATAACTGGGCCCACACAAAGCAACAGTGCATATCCCTTTGGGGACCTCTAGTCCTTGGCACTGCCTAACCACTGTGGCCACTTTCTACTAGGTTCCTGTAGTAGGCGGAACAGTGTGCCCCCCCCCCCCATTCAGGTTCACCTGGAGCCTTGGAACATAATCTTGTTTGGAAAGAGGATCTGTGCAGAATGTAATTCATTAAGATGAGGTCATACTGGAGTAAGGTGGGCCCTAATCCAATGACTGGTGTCCTTCTAAGAAGAGGAGAGGACGTGGAGAGACACACATGGAGAGAAGGCCGTGTGATGTTAGAGGAGAGATTGGGGAATGCAGCTGCCAGCCAAGGAATGCCAAGGATCTCTGGCCCCCTCCGGACACCAGCAGAGAGGCACAGGCCAGACTCTCCTTCAGGGCCTCCACAAGGAACCGACTCTGCCAAACCCTTGATTTAGAACTTCTGGCCGCCAGAACTGTGGGAGAACCAATTGCTCTTGTTTTAAGCCCCCTGACTGTGGTAGTTTGTTATCGTAGATCTAGGAGATGACTAGAGCCCCTTCCCTTCTTTGCCTGGCCTACCCTAGGGGTTTTGAGTATGACACCCCTGCACAGTGTACATCACATGCTTCCCCCAAATCCCTTCTCCAGAGTCCTGCTCCCCCTTTCTGGACAGAGCCCCTCCAGCCCGGCCAGGACCTCCTGCTGCTTGGGGCTTCTGAGCCTCCAGCCAGGCAGGCCCATGCAGAGGGCAGCGGGGGAGAGCCAGGAAGTGCCATATTCTGAGTGCCCAGGCTGATGCAGTCTGTGCCCTGATGCCCACGATGGGCTAGCCCATGGTTCTGTTTGTAGCCTCAAGAGAAGAAGAGTGAAAAGGGGATGTTTTTGGAATCTGGCATGACCAGCCGCATCAGTCCTTGGATGTGCCCCCAATTCCTGCTCCCCTAATCTCTTCTAGCTTGCGTAGGGTGACTCTGGTTTCTTCTCAGAAGGTCATGGCTATTTATCTAGAACCATGTTCCCCATCCTGGCCAGTTATGTTGGCAGAACCTGTGGCATTAAAAAAACAAATGTGCCCAGGCCCCAACTGTGGTACGGAATCAAGGTAGGAGTTTCTGTCCTGTTAGGTTCTGCAGGCGGTTCTGCTGAGTCTGGGCTGAGAACTCTGGCCTGGAGGGCAGGGTCTTAGCTTGGGTTCCCTGGAAGCAGGTTCTCAGACGAGGATGCAAATGCCTGTAGTTTATTTCGGAGGTGACCCCAGGAGTGTGGATAGAAGAGTAGGGGCTGAGGCAAGGAGGGGAAGAAAGCCAGCACGGGGTGTGCAACAGAGCCAGCCGCCACAATGGGCAGCTGGAGCTCACTCTTCACTGGGGAACCCTGGGAGCCAATGTGGAATGTGCCGGAGCCTCCCACCTGAGGGGGAGGGAAATGGGTCTCTGTCTGTTCCTCGAGGGCTGCTTCCGGGGCGTTAGTTCCCTGGCACTTCTGTCTTGCTCTTGCATGTTCGAGCATATGCCCACAGCCAGCAACAAAGCCTCAGGCAGTGTTGCATGTGTCGTAGGTGTCTGCCCTTTAGCCCGCAGAGCTGGATGCCCAAGGAAAGGGTGGGGCACCGACAGTGTCCACCGCAGGGAGACAGTAACAGGAAAAATAGCAACTGCTGCCGTGCGAGGGCTCATAGGCGCCAGGCAGCGGGCTGCTTACACACCCCATCCGGTGCCTTTTCATGTCCCCCTGGGAGTCAGGCTCTTAAGAGCCCAATTGATGGCCAAGGAAACTAAGGCACAAAGACAGTGTACTTGGCGGTGGCACGACTAGGGATTCACAAACTTCCTCCTAATGTCTACAACAGACAGCAAGCAGGACCACTTACGCTGATCTTTACCATAGATGAGAGGCCGACAAGAGGGGAACAGTCTGAAAGGAGGCAGCTGGGTGGTCTGGCTCAGAGAATATCTTACTGTCTGCCCCATGCCTCCCTGCCTGGCCGCAGCCCGCTGTCAAATGTCAGCAGGCACCTTCCCCTGCCTACCTCACAGCCCACGTGCTAGAGGGCAAGGCCCAGAGGGCATGGAGAAGACCCACTCCCACCTTCTGAGCCAAACCATGAGAGGCACATGGCTGTGCCTCTTCTCCCTTTTGGCCTAAAGTGCCAAAAGCACGAACACCCTGTCCCCCACTCCCCCCTGCCCCGAGGTTATACAGAGACACACAATTGGAAGGGCCATTTCATTCCCGAGGGTAGATATGACTTTCCCCTTGACATCCAGGGTTTAAATTAGTGCCTGGGTGTGTGGCAGGTGTGGGCCCGGCAGAGACCCCTGCCCTCAGATAGCTCCTGGGCCAGCCTGCCACGATGCCCGTTTCCCGCCACCATTCGTCATTCCTCTACACGGAGGCATGGTCAGCATGTCCTTGTTCGATGCAAATTTGTTACCTAGCTGGAGTAACACATTAATCCACCAACACCAATCCCTCATCGGTTTTCACATTAGCAGAGAGCAAGGCGAGATAATGGAACACGGGACAGGTGAATTTTGATGAAGAAGGAGCGGGAAGATCAGGAGCATGAGTCATCGCTGGTGAGAAATGGCTCAGAAGTGGGGCGAGGAGGTGGGCTAGCAGAGGGGATGGGGGTGAGGGCCCCAGCTGGATGGGGCCAGGGCCAGGTGGATGAAAACAAAGGTTTTCTCCTCCAAAGCCAGGCTGCGGAATCACTGCTGGGAATGGAAAGACCCTCAGGGTCATCCACGTCCTTTTACACGTGGCCTGAGGCCTTGGGCTCTTCTTAGCAAAATGCTTCCATGTCTGTGCTTGGTTAAGCTCTGGTCCGGCAAGTGCTGTTTCTGCCTGAGTGCTTTCTCAAATGCGGGCCTGGCTGTGGTAGCTGCCCTGCTTGGTGCGCCCTGAGAAGCCGCTGACCCCCCTCTGCAGTGGCAGGCACCTCTCCAAAGTCAGGAAGTGGAGGAGGTTGGGGTAGAGGGCATGCAAATGCTTTGTAGAGTTGGAAGAGCCTTAGCTAACTTCAGGTCACTCTCATTCCATAGAGGAGAACCCGAGGCTCTGTAGTCTCCCTGACTTGCAGGCGTCTGCCACTGGTGAATGGAGGATCTGAGACTAGAACCTGGGTCCACACAGCGCGCCCTGGCTTCTGGGCTCAGTGGAAGAGCCCGAACAGTGCAAGAGGCGGAGTTGGAACTCAGCTCAGTAAGTATAGGGGAGCCACGGCAGTTTCTTCCAGAGAGGGCCAGAGGAAGCTGGTGTGAAGGGACGGGGCAGAAGCCCACGGGGTGGGGGGGTGAGAGTGAGGCAGCGACCGGAGGAAGGTGGAGGGTCTTCGCCCAGAGCTGAACTTTTCTGTGCTCCGCAGGGGCCAAAGCGGCCCTCGGCCCTTGGGACTGGTGGCACGCGGGTTCCCCCCCGAAAGCGGGGCTGGGGACGTTACACAGCTGGAGGGAAGCACAGGGACCCCCGCCCCACGGTACACGGGCCGGGAGAGCGCGCTACCGGGCCGCAGCCACGGGGTGGCGCCGGCGCGCCGAGGAAGCGCGGCGGCCGCTTCTGGGCCGCCCCAGCAGCGGCTCGGCCGCCTCCTCCGAGGAAACAATGCGGCGCCTCCCGGCGTAGCGCGGCGCGGGGCCGGACGCCGGACACCCGACACCCGAGCGCGGGCAGCCGAGCGAGCGGGCGGCATAGTGGGCGCGGCGCGCCCTCGCCGAGAGCCATGGGCGCGGCGCGGTGCCGGGCCGGGGAGCGGCGCGACCCGGAGGCGCGAGGGGCCGGGGCGCGGGCCCGGGGCCGCCTCTAGCCGGCACCGAGGGCGCGGGCCCGGGGATGAGGGCGCCCGCGGCGGGGAGCCCGTCTGCGCGCCGCGGCGCCGTCCCGCCCAGCGAGCGAGCCCGAGCAGGCAGACGCGCGGCCGGCGGTCGGGGGGCGCGCCGCCTCCCGGCCCCAAAAATGTGAAGCGGGGAGGGCGGAGACGCAGAGACGGCCCGGCTGGGCGCCCTCGCCGCCCTCCGGCAGCCGCGCCGCTCCCCTTCCCCGCCCGCCGAGGCCGTGTCGACCCCGCGGGCCGTGACCAGAGCAGCGAAGCCGCCGAGACCCCGCGCCCCACCCCCGCCTCGCTCGGACCCGACTTCGGCCCGCAGCGGGTTCGCGGCCCGGACGCGGCGGGAGCAGGGGCCGGGACGGTGCGTCCGGCCTCGCCCGCGGCTCCTCGCCCAGACAAGTTTGAACAATGATCACAGTCAACCCCGATGGAAAGATAATGGTCAGAAGATGCCTGGTCACCCTGAGACCCTTTCGGTAAAGTTCTCTTCCGGTTGGTGCGGGGAGGTCTTTTTCTCCGAGGGGGCGCGGGGTAGGGGTGGGAGAGGTCGTTCCCCGGGAGGGTACCTGTCCCAGTGGCAGAGGGGACGGTTCGGGCTTCAGCCCTTGTGGTGGCCGTGGGGCTGTGAAAGGGATGGAGCCGAGGTTCGGGTTCGGGTGGGGAGGGGTGGGCGATCTGAGACGTGTCTCGAGTTGCTCTAGGTTGGAGAGGACTCGGGATGTGAGGGTGGAAATGGGGGCAGAAAGCGCTCAGGTTGTGGTGCTGGGCCTCGGCCCAGGGCGCCCTTTTCCTGCCCCTTCCCTCTTTGCAGACGGCCCCCCGCCCCCGGCGGCGAAGTTAGTGCGCTGTGCAGGGCGGCACCCCCGCCCGGCGCGCGCGTTGAGCCCTGGCTTGAGCCCTCCACCCGTGCCGCCCCTCTGCCCCCGCCTTCTGCTCGCACTCCCCTTCTCGCCGCGGGGTGCAGGCCTGGCTCCAACGGGAAGGTGCCCGAGATTGGAGCAAGGACCGCTCCCAGCCCTTCTGCTGGGAATTCAACCCTGGATCGCTGGCCCTGCAGAGTTGGTAGCAGGGGCGGCGCTGTGGAGCGCCAGGGCAGCGGGAGCCGGGACCTCCCGAACCTGGAGGCGGGGTGGAGGCAAAGACCGATCTCCCCCACCCCAAACTCGGAGGCCAAGGCTAGGCAGGGCTGGGGCCACGCGGGGCTGGCTGCTCCCTGTTGAACCCATCCTAGCCCTCCCCCCCCCCC
>NW_024424897.1:4917265-4952285 GCF_017311325.1 Ursus maritimus | reverse complement strand
CCCCCCCCCCCCCCCGCCCCCCGGGCAGCTCCCTCCTTTCCCTGGAGCCCGCCTGCTGCCGGGGTTGGGGAGGAGATGCTAAGCGATGGGTGCGTAGCGGGGTGGGAGAACCACCTTGCCCAGGGGGCTGGGTGGCAGAGGGTGCTGAGGGAGGGGTGGGGGTTGCACTCTGGTTGGGGCCACAGGTGGGGTGTGGGTGCGTTCCAGTCCGCTGGGGCAGGAAGTGGGCTGGCAGAGGCACTGGGGTTTGGGCTGCGGAAGGGGCAGGTTTTGAGGCCCCGCCCCTGCCAGGCCCCCGCTGGTCTCCTTCTCAGCCCCAGCACCTCCTGGGTGGGCTGGGCCTGGTGTGTGGAGCTGAGGAGACAGCTTTCACAATGGCCAGGGTCATGATGGACCGCCCCGGTCTGGAGGGTGCGGGCGGAGAGGATTGTAGAGCTGGCGGTGCCGAGGGTAGGGCCTTGGACAGGAGACAGGGAGGTGGCTGGAGCTGTCATGGGAAGTGGGGCGGTAAGCGGGCTTCTCTGGAAAGGGCCTTACTTCTCCAGGGAAATCCTCGAATCCCAGGCTGACGCTGACCATTTAGAGGGTCTTCTTCCCAAGTCTGCCATGCCATGTCGACCCCGCCCTCCAAGTCATGGGAGGGCCAGCCAACTGGGGTGTCCAGCTTTGGCTGGATATTTTTTGGTGCAACTGGAGGCGGCGGCGGGAGCCAGCACCACGGACAGCACCCACTCCCCAGAGCTGCTTCCCTCTGGGGTCCTGGCTCTTTTAGGCTTTTATCTGAAGGCAGGATTCAGAGGAGGGATTACATAGGTTCCCCTTCTCTCAAGTTGTGTATCTTTACCTAGGGTCTCCCTAGGCTGCCCAGAGACCCACAGCCACCAGTGGAGTCTTTGTGTCCCCTTCAGATGGAGGGGGACCGGCCTCCCACCATGTCACCTCTACTTGTTAGTTTTTAAGAACAGATTGGGGCCCTGTTCCCTCTGTTTTCCCTCTGGCAGGACCCTTATTCTGTAGTTGCTCCTAGAATGTTGCTTGAATAGATACATGGGTGGACGAAACCATTTTAATTGGGATCTACTGTCAGTGGCCCTTGGATCGAGGTCGGGCAGAGAGAGATGCCGATGAGGTGTGTTGGGGACTTCAGATTCCGGGCTAAAAGCAGGTGTTTGGACCTTGCAGCCCAGGTCCCTAGCTCTAAATATAGTCCCATAGCTATGGAGAGGGTTTGGAGTGTGAGGGACAATAAACTTGAGGAATCCGTCCTTGTCCTCAGGCTGGGAGGACGAATAGCTGATTCCCTCAGGATCTTCCTCGGTGTGCCACCACCGACCTCCTCCACCGTTTTTCTGGCTGCTGTCCTGAGAGCAGCCTGGCTTCATCTTGGGATCCCAGGGCCCTGTCCCCAAGAGTGGTGGACTTCAGTGAGGGGGTCCTCAGAGGTGAGGGAGCAGTGTCTCTTGTGCTGTCTCGCCTGTCCTCCCTGTCATCTCCCGGGGGAAGCCCTCAATGCTTTCTCTGCTTTGGGGGTTCTGCACACTTTCTAGTTTAATCTCTAACAGCTTCATTTAAATATGGGGTGGGAATTTTGTTGTGCTTTTATTTTCTCCTGCAATTGTGTGTTTTCTTTAATGGGCCAAGTTTAATTAAATACTGCTTTGCCGGCTTCAGAAATGAAGATTAAAGTGCATAAAGTGGATCTTGCATGGAGATACAAATGAATGTAAGGTCGAGGGTGGCGGGTGGAGGTGAGAGGGTTGGAGGCCTCTCGCATGATTGGTGGGGGCTCCTGTGGTGCGCCTGGCTCCATATCAGATGGGCTTTCTCACCCTGACCAGGATGGGGGGCTGCCCTTTCAGCCCTGACAGCTTTGCAAGTCCTCTGATACATTCAAGGTCCCAGAACAGCGTCCACCTCTGGCCTCCCCAGAGCGGTGCTGGTTAGCTCAGTTCTCCTGTTTGGGACCCAGCACCTGGTATGGAAGCAGCAGGAGCCGGGGATTCCCTGGTGTCCCCCTGGGGCTACCCCCGTGCCCAGCACCTGGGACATAATCAACTGTGTGTTGAAGGAATGAGCAAGAGTCCTGTTTTGGCCGCTCTCCTGATCCATGCCCCGGATGACACCCCACGCACAGGTGTCCACTCACTCTGACCAGTCCAGTGCAGACAACTACTATGTGCCTGCATGGTAAAGATGTGGGTTAGGGAGAATCTGGGCCCTGCCCTTGTAGATCTTACCCTCTGGTAGGGATGGGGGCGCACCCACCACCCCCCTCGAACATGATAAAGAGGTGTTCAAGCCAGCTCATAACTGATCGCTGTCACGCAGGCAAGACCTGTGTGCACAGTGCTGAACCAGACCCAGGTGACTGATGGGATCCAGGAGGGTTTCGTCCGGACCAATTACTTGTCCTCTGGCTGGCATCAGCACCTGCTGTTTCCATCTATACCACTGGTTCTCAAACTTCAGCATGTATCAGGACTGCCTGGAGAGCTTGTTAAAACACGTTGCTTGTACCACCCCCAGAGTGTCTGATTCAGTAAGCCTAGGATTGGAGCCCAAGATTTTGCATTTCTAACAGTTCCAAGGTGATGCCAGTGCTGCTGGTCTGGGGATCACACCTTGAGGACCCCTGTTAATGAGCCAGGCTCTGTCCGAAGGCTGGAGCTTGCCCGAGCTATGCCTGTCTCATTGTCCCTTGGGGTTTTGTGTGAGACTCATGGCCAGCTCCTTGTAGTCGAGCTCTCTTCATTCTGAGCTCAGCCCTGGATGTTTGTTCCCCCATCCATCCACTCCATCCTCACTCCCTCACCCACTCATTGGTACAGAGCCCTTTCTGGATGGGGGTGCATGCCACTGACCTGTCTCTGACCTGCCCTGTTGCTCTCTGCAGGCTCTTTGTCCTGGGTATCGGCTTCTTCTCCCTCTGCTTCCTGATGACGTCTCTGGGAAGCCAGTTCTCTGCCCGGCGCCCGGGGGACTCCCCCTTCACCATCCGCACAGAAGGTATCTCGGCGGGGAGAGGGGAGGCAGAAACAGATGCAGGCATTTGTGGGTTGAGGAGAAGAAGGCCTTTGAACCTAGCATCTCAAGGGACTCTCTGGGGCTCTGTCCCAAGGATCCAGGTCACCTCATCTATGGACGTGGGAATGGAGAGGGGCCTTGGCTTAGGCTGTGTGACCCTGCGTGCTGCTTTGGCTTTGGTTCTGGCTGTGATCGTCGGGCTTCTTCTGGCCCAGACTCTCCGTCCAGGGAAGGGCCTCTGAGGCAGGGCTTCCCAGGCATCAGAAGAGGCTGCTTGAGTTGAGTGTGGAGAGGAGTGTTCCTGAATATGACACTTGTCCCTTTGAGACACAGTACTCTGTGCTTTTGACCCAGGCTGTGGGCACAGCCGAGGGGGTGGGAGAAGAGGGAGAGGGCAGGCCTGGCCATGGGCTCACGTGTCTTATCTCTGAGCTCTTGGGACACAGTCCAGACCTCTGTGGCTCCTTGCCCACGTGACACTTGTGAGGTGGTGGAATGGGCTTTCAGAGCACGGGCTTTGGGGACCAGATGGACCTGGTTTGTACCCTGGTTCATCATCTACCAGCTGTGTGCCATTGGCCAAGTCACTTAACTCACCTACAGAGAAGGATTGAATGAGCTCACAGCATGGGGGTGTGATGGGGTCCAGGCCTGGGAGACCTCCTGAAGATGGGCCCTCCTCCCTTCTCTTTCTACTCAGTGAAGAACAGCAAACAGTACAGAGTCCTGCTTAGCGGGTCATGGGGGCTCTTCCTGTCACAGTGGGAACGAGGGACACAGGATGGTGGGACAGCTGGGGCAAATAGGGTTTCTAGAACTCTTCAGTGGGCTGGCTTGGTGGGTCCTCCCCTGCTACTCTGGGGGCGTCTCTGGTTGAAGTCCGCTTTCTCAAGCCCCCAGGTCCCAGCTGTGTGGCTCCCCTGTTTCCAGTGGCAAATACACCCCCAAGGAGCGTGGGCTGTCATCTTGGGTGGGTGCTCTGAGGGGCTCTTGTCATGCCATCTGCCGTCTCATCATTAGAATCATTGCTTTGGCTTAACGTGTACGTCTTTAAACTTGCAAAGATCCTGGCAGGAATTTCACATTTGTTAGTCATTCAAGCCTGAGTGTAACTTAACATACCCCACCTCTGACTCGTAGAGGCGCGTCAGTCTCTCTGAGCTTCAGTTTTCCCCTCTGATAAATGGGGACGGTACCTCTGTGCCCGGGATTGTCACGAGTCGTGTTAAGATAACACGTATGAAGGGGCTTGAGCAGCACCTGGCAAATAGTACAGGCTCCATCAATATTTATTGGATGTGTTCAGTCCGAGATGGGGACACTGCAGAAAAGGTTGTTGAGGGAAAAGGGCTGAGGAGATGCTGGGATTTCTGGATAGGAGATGGGTGTGAATCGAGGCTAGGAGAGGGGGTGGGGCAGTTGTGAAGGCGCACTTGAGGGGCAGCTTGGGGAGGGGTACTGGGCGTCAAGGGTGGGCGGGTGGATGATGGGGGACGTGGAGTGTGAGGAGATGGGGTGTAGGGAGCGAGACTCAAGCCACTTATGGAGGGGGGGCGTGTCTGCCTGGGTGGCTGCTACGGGGGGCTCGAGGAAGCCGGACCTCCAGAAAGGTCAGGGATCCAAGGGATGGGAATTGGGGGCTGGGGGAGGAGGGGTGTCTGGCTGGGCTCTGGTTCTTGTGCTCCTCTCCCTGTGGGGGATGGGGCCAGTGGCCCAGAGTACAAGGGGCTTGTGGGAGCCCTGCCAAGCCGTGCACGTGCAGTTTTGCCTGGTAGTGGAGGTAGGAGTCCAGCTCCAACCAGATCTGTGTCTTAAGGGTGGGCAGAGGGGAGAGGCCTTGCCCAAGGTCACGCAGTTAGATGAGAGGCATGCGTGTGTGCATGCGTGTGTGTGCATGTGTGCACGTGTGCCCGTGTGCCGTGTACGTGTACAGCGTAATATCCACAAACCGAACGCATCAAGAAGCAGAACCTGCCCTGGACCGAGAAACAGCACGTGATCCACCCCCAGAGGTGCCCTCATGGCTCCTCCCACTCGTTACTTCCCCAGGATGTGAGGACCGTGACTTCTCACAGAGCTCTGCCTGTTTGTCAGGCTTTCTGAGAATGGTATCACGTAGTGGCTTTTCTTTTGTGTGTGCCCTTTCCCCTCGCAGTGTTACGTCTGTGAGTCATGCATGTCGTGCTGTGTGGTTGTGGACATTTGTCTTCACTGCTGTTGTGTGAATTCCATTGTGAGATGCGTCATGTGATGTTTATCCACTCGACGGGTGGTGGACATTTGGTTGTTTCCGGTTTGGGGCTGTGTGGCTCGTGCTGCTGGGAGCGTTCTGGTACCTGTCTTCTGGTGGACACACGCAGGCCTTTCTGTTGCGTACGCAGGAGAGTGAAGTTCCGGGTCTCCTGTTTGTCGTGACATCTGTTCTCAGAGTGGGTTCAGCCAACTCAAAGCCTTCTCGCATTTCCGGGTCCCTAGGCTGGAAGCTAAGCGCCTAGAATGTGGAACTAAAGGGGGCCAGGGGGAGACGGACGGGGAGGGAGGCCTCAGACTTCCGGAGAACTGACCCTGTCTCAGTCCAAATCCCAATTCTCTTCGCCCCCCACCCCCCCAGTTTTTTTCATGCCGTTGGATTAAGTCGATTTTTTTTGGAGAGACCCAAAGCAGGGACTTGGAAGAGCCCCACGTTTACATTGTGGGTTTAAAATCCTGATCCTGCAAAACACGCCTCCTCCAGAGACACCCCCACACTGTGCCTGGAGCAGCCCTGCAGGAAACTGGGGAGGTGCCAGCATTTCTGCCTAGGAGGCACCTGAGCGAGGGACTAGTGCTGGAAGGGGGGCAGGTGGAAGGGGCCTGGGGAGGGAGACTGGAGGTCACAGATGGGGGTTGGATTGTTGCATTGCATTAGTTCGCCATATCTGTGCTGCCCCAGGGCAGAATCGACAGAAGGAAACTCAGGAAGGCCCTGCCATCTAGGAAAACAAAACAAAAAAATGCTTGCATTGGTCAGCAAAACCATCTGAGCACAAATGGGAGAAACAGTCTGTCGTGTCCTGGCCTGTCAAGCTTGTGAGGGAAGTGGGTCCCCCCAGGACGAGGCTGGGGAGGGCTGGGGAGAAGAAGGGTGTTCTCTAAAGGGAGGAGGACCTACCATAGCCTCTGTGGACTGTAGTCTCCCAGAGGAGACTCCGGATTCCCCTCGAGGCCAGTTTATATTTGGTGATAAAGTTCTCTAGTTTGGGGATAAAAATGTGACAGACATCTTCTATATTCCACACACTTGTCTTAAGATTCCGGAGGGGGAAGGAGGCTGACAGGAAGCATGGCTCAGAGAAGTCTAACCTAATTCCCTCTTGCTGCAGGTCGGCCTGACTTGGGCCTTGGGGGAGGGTTTTCTCTCCCAGAGAGGGAGGGCTTTTTGCATGCCCCCTCACCAGACCCCAGTCCCTCCTCCCTGCCTCCAGGCTCCACTTCCCCTCTCTTGTCCTAAGGAGGAACTTGTTTCCTTCTTAGGGACAGGGAGTGGGATGTGAAGTTGTGTCTGAGGCCTCTCTCCTGATGTTGCTGCAGATTCCCCGAACTTGCGTGCTCGGCTGTTCCCGGATCTCTGTCTTGTCTGGAAGAAGCAGAGGTCAGAGGCTGTCTCTGGGGAGAGGCCTGCAGGCGGGAGGGCCTTGGTTCAGCTGCACGTGGCTGCCCTGACGTTACCCTGTGGCCTGGCCTTGCCAGACCTTCCTGCCCGCAGCTGGGATTCAAACCTGGGGAATATCAGAAAAAGATTTCCTTGCTCTGTGGCTGTCTCTGGCCTTGGACCCTGGTGCTAGGGAGCTCTTCCCCTCAGAGGCTGGTGATGGATGGGTAGGTCAGGGCCCAGGGCCTGTCCGTGTCTCCTCTGCTGCCCAGAGCCCCAGTGGCCTCAGCTGGCTTCTGTGGTGGCTGTGTGCAGAGGGACAGATGTGCTCAGTTCTCCAGCTGTGCAAACACTAAGTCACAGCCCCTGCCTCAAGGGCCAGGGAGGTCTCTCTTACCTGGCGAGGTGGGGGCTCCTTCAATTTCTGGGAACCAACAAGAAAGGGTTGGGGTGGGGACAAGAAAGGAGGACAAGGGCAGGGGACAAGGGAGGATTGGAGAGACAGACAAGCAGGTCTGTGTCTGGAGGGGAGGGGCCTGGGTGGGCAATGAAGCCCCTCTGTCTGTAGGGGGGGTGAGGAGTGGGGTGGGGGTGGGGAGCCATTTGTATCTCTCGGTGCTCCGGCTTTCCTTATTTATATGGAAATATGGAGGGAATGCTTGTGAGTCCTGAGATGTGTTGCTGGGGCTTCACATTAAATACATTTCAATTTAGCCGACACCAGGCGCGGTGAGGTGACTCAGGGCAAGCCACGGTGAGCTTGCTCCGCTGACAGTCGGGGGCGGGTGGTGGCCTTGGGGAGCACGTCCTGCGGGAAGCTCCTCGGGAGGAGGGGGCAGCTTCCAGCCTGTGCCATCTGCAACCTGCAGGGGCCGCCCTGAACCCCGGGGAACCGGGGAGGGTCTCATGGTCTTGGTCCCATCTGATGGAGGTGTCCTTACAAACCCATCCGAGGGGGCAGTGCGTTCTCTTTCTGTTGACATTTTTAAAGAATTGGCTTAACCCCTCCTATGAGGGGCGATCCAGAGCCCACGTAGCTCCAAGGACTCTCAGGGGGGGTTTGTGTGTCCCTCTCGCTCTCAGCTCCTGCTTCTATGAACTATCCTGCTCAGTGTCTCCCCTCCTGCGTCCTCTGTGTCCCCAGCATTGACCTAGTGGGAAGGGCACCCTTTCCCCTAATTCCTGGCACAGAGTGGATATGATAGCGTGGGGGCCGGGACCACTGCTCAGCACAGCAAGCAGATGCCAGTTCCCTCTTGCATCCCTGCAGCTGGAGACCCTCCCACCCCCACCCTGCATGGCCACTCTGGCTGCCCTGCCAGTCCGGGCCTCTGAACCCCTGTGCCTTGTTCTCTCTCCTCTTCTTCCAGGCTGAACCAGGAATCTCCAGTCTCCCTACTTGAATATGCAGAGTCATTTAGCTTTCTGTTTGTCTCACTGCTCTGGGCATCTAGACTCCAGATTCTGCTCCGGCCCACCCAGGGTTTAGTAAAACAAAACTGAGCTCCCTCCCTAAGGGGATTCTGCCAGCTTTTATAGAAGCAGTTCTCTCCTCTCATGGTACCCTAATCTCTAGAGAGGCAATTAGGGCAAGAGGCAAAACAGGAGTCCCAGCCCAAAGAACCTCAGGGTTCAGTAAGTCCAGCGCCCTCATTTTATAGGAGGAGGAACTGAGGCCCAGAGATAGAAAGTGGCATGTCCATCCATCCCAACCCATGTGGCTCATGACAGAGCTGGTGGAGTGCCGACTTTGTCACTCCCACTCCAGCCTGTCCCAGGCCACAGTCCTGCCCCAGCTCTGCTTGGCTTCTGGGGTCCTGCAGCTCTTGGCCCGATGGGGCCGTTATTGGCCCCCGCAGCTGTTTTGCAGCCTGTGCTGCGGGGCTGGGAGCATGTGTGGGGTGGGGGGAGGCTGTGTCAGTGAGGTTCCAGGGAGGGGCTCAGGCAGTGAAGGGGAGTGAAGGAAGCTGGAGATGAGCTCAGACATAGGGGCAGCAGTGTGGCAGGGCAGGGTGCCAGGCCTGAGACATTCCAGGGGGCATAGCATTGCTGCAACAGCAGCGATGTGGGCTCAGCATCGCCGGGGTGATGCATCTGCAGGAGCAAGCTGCTGCCCAGACTCTGTGGTCCAACTGGGCCTGGGTGCTCTGGCTCTGACTTAGGGTGTCTCCAGCTGTGGTCTCACTCTCCTTTTCTCATGCCATGTCTTTGGGGAAGGGACCACCCCAGCCTGAGCTGTGAGCATTGGCTCATCAGGGCTGCCCAGGGAGGCCGAGCAGGCTGTGCACTGCACAACTCCAGGAGGTTTACCAAGCAGAGGCCAGGTCAGATCATCTGATGTTCCCCTACTTTTCTAGCTGAGATGATGGGAAAACCCCCCCACACATTGTTTTACTCTGTGCTCCAAGCACTAGTTGAAAGGCAGGTATTACGTTTGGATGGATAATGGGCTTGGGTGGGGGTCTCAGGGTTGAGAATGATTTGAAAGACTAACCATCACCCCCAACTCTGTGGAGTTGAAAGAGAGAGGGAGCTATTTATATCTTCTTGGATTGATTGACTAACTGGTTGAGTACTGAGCAAGTGGGGTGAGGCAGAGCAGTGGGAGAAACTTACTTCACTTAACACAATGATGAAATTTCCCAATCCTGACTGGTTTGTTAAAAATCGACCCTGTTTTCTGAGCAGGGAAAGTGGGAAGACTGCTAGTTATTTCAGCTACTGATGTGGGGATGGGGTAGAGACAGTGTTTCCGTCCTTCCTCTAGTTGTGCATTTTTCACCAACACCTGACCCCACCCCTTCTCATTCTTGGGCAACTGAGTGCGTGTGTGTGTGTGTGTGTGTGTGTGTGTGTGTTGGAGCCAGGGATCCTAGCTTTTGTAAGGAAACAGCAGCCCGCCCCCCACTGCTCCGGATTCTGTGGCATGTAAGTGGGCTCCTGGTGGCCTCCCTTCTGACCTCAGGTGGACTCAGTTGGCAGGGGAACCCAGCCAGGAGGTGACTTAGTCAATGAGAGAAAGTGGTGGTAGCCACTGGACCGGGCTGGACCCAGAGCCAGGCGTATAGGGGACAAGCAAAGCGGAAATGTCACAAGCAGCCTTGGTGACGTGAACCCTGTATTTGCCCCCCCCCCTTCAGCTCAGTCCTAAGCTTGGAGCAGGGGAGACCAGCCCCTCGGGCCTCCTCTCTTCTCCCCACCTCTGCCCCTGGGTCCCTGTGGCTTGCCATGCTCTCTTCTGCCCCTTCCTGGCACTGTGACAATGGACGGCAGACAGGACCTGGTATTGTTGACTTGAGTTAGGGACCCAGAGTCTGATAGCGTTGCCATGACTGTCCCTTGGCCACAGAGCCTCATGGGGGGTGGGGGTTGGTGGCAGAGGCAGGCGAGAGCCTCTCTGAGCTCACTGGGCCCCAGCCCCTTCTTTGCAGAGAAGTGTATGGGGCTGGTGCCCCAGCCCTTGGCCCCCGCGATTCCTGTGGGCATGGGCCAACTTGTGGCTGCTGGGGATGGTGGTTCTTTACCGAGGGCTTCTTGTAGCCACTGCAGCTGGCTGGCCACCCCGCAGCAGGTGGGAAGTAGCAGGAGCCGGCTGTTTCTGTGAGCTACCCTGAAGCAGTGACGGCAGGAGACCGTGTGTGTGGCCCAGCTCCCTCGCCCCCAGGGGGAGAACTCCGGGGCAGACTTGGCACCAGCTGGTCTCCCCAGTTTGGTGACTTGCCCTCTCTGGGCTGCCTCCCCCTCCTTGTGTCACCTCCTCACTCCCTCACAGGGTTTTCCTCCAAAATACATGACTTGCCCTCAAACCCTTGTCTTGGGGTTTGCTTCTGGGGAACCCAACCTAAGACCCTCCTCCCCCGCCCCGCCCCGAAGCCATTAGAAGCATTCAGGTCTCCATGACATGGCTTATTTGCTGTGAGAGGTTCAGAGCCAGCCCTGGGGGGTTGCAGGGAGCCAAGTTGGGGATTGCAGGGCCTGGACCTGAGTATCTGTGGACCATTTGGAGGGGCTGTTAAAATCTTCACATGAGGGTCCCTGGGTGGCTCAGTCAGTGAAGCGTCTGCCTTTAGCTCAGATCATGATCCCAGGGCCCTGAGATCAAGCCCCACGTGCGTCGGCCTCCCTGCTCAGTGGGGAGTCTGCTTCTCCCTCTGTCCCTCCCCCCTGCTCGTGCTCACTCTCTCTCTCTCTCTCTGTCTCACAAAAATTAATAAATAAAATCTTTAAAAAAAAACTTCACATGATTTGATTGAAAAGAAAGACAGGGACCACTCTCCCACCCTGGCGTGCGTGGTGCCAATGGTCAGGAATGACTAGAAAGGAAATCATGGAGAATCTCGCTGCTTTATGCGATCTTGGTTGAAGCCCCTTATTTTCATTTGATTTTATTCTTCACAAGGTCTCCCTTGCCCCTCAGCCCAGGAACCGATCTTTGGGAACCCAGAGGCCAGCTCAGAGTCTGGACAAATTCACGATGGTTTTCTATGCTGGTGGGTCCGGGAGAGTGGAGTGAGGAAGGAGTCTGGTGGGGCCCAGAGGCTGGCAGGAGAGCAGCAGGGCCCGGAGAACAGCCCCTTGAACATGGATTCACAGCCTCTCCTGTGCATGCACACCACGCGGGTGGCGAGAGAGTGCAGGGTCCTGGGCCCCGGGCCCTAGAGATGTGAATCGGCAGATAGAGACTAGGGCCTGAGAATCTGCATTTTAACAGCCTGGCCAGGAGATTCAGGTGCGGAGTGGATGCTTGACTGCACTTTTGGAAGCCCTGATCCAGAAGTCCTGTCTGGACCTAGGCGCTGGGGGGCCCTGGGGTTCCTGCCCGCTCCCCTGCCCTGGCCCTTCCCTGTCTTCTCACAGACTTGAGATTAGGTCTAAGACTTCATTTTGCAGGGACGAAACAGAGGTCCAGAGACGTTAAGATGATCTTAGTGTCACCCAGCTGGTAGGGAGCACGGTTGGCCCAGGGATCTGTAACCCAACACAACAAATGGGGGATTTCCTGTCTTGCAGGGGTGAGGGGTGGGGTGGGCTCACCCTCCTGACCCCTCCTTTGCCTGGGAAAGTGGGAGTGGGGCTGGATTCGGAGAGCCAGCAGGCGGCTTCAGGTGGCCCGCAGGCTGCGGCTGAGCCTGACTGTGCCCGCGCTCTGTCCGCAGTGCTGGGAGGGCCGGAGTCCCGCGGCGTCCTGCGCAAGATGAGCGACCTGCTGGAGCTGATGGTGAAGCGCATGGACACGCTGGCCAGACTGGAGAACGGCAGTGAGCTGCACCGGGCTGCTGGCGACAGGCACTTCGCTGTGGACAGGTCAGGGGTACACGGAGGGGGAGGGGCACCTGGGGTGGGGAGGGGGGACCAGGTGGGTGGTGCACCTGGGTGCAGCCTCAAAATGCACTCTCAGAGTTGGAGGGGCACTATCGGTCAGCCCCCTTTTTTCTAACCCGGCGAAAACGTTGAAGAGCACAGAAGGCACGCAGTTAATACAACCCAGAGCGCATTTCCACCGCCATATTTCACGGCTGTCAACATTTTGTCATGTTGGTGGCCTGACGTCCTTTCTCCCTTTTAAAATACAAAATCACAGACAAAAGCTGGAGGGCCCTTTACCTGCTTCCCCCTGGAGACAAGTGCCTTCTGAGTTAGGTGTCCGTTCTTCCAGTCCACAGTAACCGTTGGCGTACGCGTCTTTTATACGCACACACCATCAACCCGCGGTGGGGGGTGTTCACGGGCTGCACACGAGTGGCCTCCCACAGTGCGTTTCCTGCACCTGCGTTGTTCACTCGACTCGACAGTTTCGAGCCCTGTCCACGTCGACAGTCACGTGTGGGTGTGCGTGTGGTTGCGATGGCCCAGCAGTTGTCCGTCCTCTGCAGATGGGCCTGGGCCATTTTTGCCGGAAAGAATTTCTTGGTATTCGTTCTAAATGTTCCCATACTGAGTCTAGGAGGCCCAAAGATCTCCAAGCGTTGGTGCCATGGTCCCACGTGCCTTAGCAGTGGCCCCCGGAGCCCTTGGTGTGAAGCCAGTGATCTGGAACCCCGGAGAAGGAGGACGGGTGAAGTCAGGGCCATCCCGATGGGGAGTCTTGGCTGTTGCTTTCCGCCCACCCACCCCAGGGAGACGAGCTCCACCGGAGCTCTTTTCAACGTCGGGGTGCTTTCTGAGGTGGGTTTGCTCCATGTGTCCTGACCGCGAAAAAGGAAGTTTGAAACCCACACTTTACACGATTTAGGAAAAGCTATACCTTGGCCGGTGTGACTTGTTAGAAGTGTTCTACTGCTGAAAATTATAGTTGAAATCCACACCTCTACACAGTTTGTAGGAAAGCTGTAGCTTCGGCCAATATGGAAAAGCCAAGGCTCCAGGCCTTCCCTGTCTGGAGTTTGACGGAGTCAAGGTTAAAGTGTTGGCGGCCAGTCCCGGTCATGGTGGGACCCTGGCTGGCATGGGGAAGGGGGTGTGTGTGACAGACCCCTCCTTTGGACCGGCGGGGGGGTCCTTTGCCCCGTAGCCTGCCTAGGCTGGGCTGCTGGCCATGGCAGCCACCTGACACTGGCCCTGCTGATCGGATATCCTAGAGGCCCAGTCCGGTCGCCGGATGTCAACGTGACTACCTTCATATTAGTGGCATCTACCAAAAGCTCACCGAAGGCCTGGCGTCATCCTTACTGCGTTTCCTCCGTGGTGTCATCGGTCCCACCCCCGCTTTATGGGCGCTTCCATCTCCGCCACATCGAGGAGGGAACTGAGGCCCAGAGAATTCAGGAACTCACCCGAAGTTGCCCAGCTGCTGAGGGGCTGGGCCCGGTTCTGGGCCGAGGCCGGCAACTCCAGAGCCATGTTTCTAACCGCTGCGCTCGTGGTAGCCATCCACTAAACTCGCAGCTGTGGGCGGGTTAGTTTTGGTTCCTTTGCAAGACTTTGCAGATCAATTAATTCACAGCTCAGGGGGGATACCCTTCATTAGCTCTTTGCCTTGATTTTCTTGGTTTGGAAAATGTAGGCCCTGACATGGCGTCGTGGGGCCTGGATTACACGCGACGATAGTGTCAGGAACCTCTCCCCGTGCTTGGCTCCTGAGAGGGCTGCGTGGCCGTGTGCCAGATAGCTGCTCTCTCACCATCCCAGGATGAGTACCTGACAGAGCAAACTAAACCCATCCATCCATGAAATAGGTCTTGGACCTACTAAGTGCCAGGCACGGCCACTTGTGTTGGGGGCCCAGTGATGAGCCTTGTCCTCACTCCTGTGGAGAAGATGGGCAGTAACCGAGAAACAGAAATGAGTGAGACAAGGTCAGATACTGATGCCTGTTCTGAAGGGTTAGGGGCGGGTGCCAAGGAAGGGACTAGTCGCACAGGGCAGTCTGGGAAACCCTTTCTGAGCTGGTGATATTTAAACTAGATTCTAAATAATGGAAAGGAGACAGCCACACGAGGAGCTGGGAGTAGAGAATTTGAAGTAGAGTGTGCAACAAGTGCAAAGGCCCTGGGGTAGGAGTAAGCTTGGCATGTTAGAGGAAAAGACCAACGTGAAAGCCAACATGGCAGAGTGGGGTGAGGGACAGGTGGCGTAGGGCTTTGTCAGCTGTGGCAAGTACTTGGGACACTATTCTGAGAGGTTTGGGAGTTTGCCAGAGGGCTTACAATCAGGGAATGATAGGATTTGGCTTCTTTTTTTAAAAGATAGTTCCAACTGCTGTGTGAAGAAGGGAAGCAGGGGAGCTGGTGGTAGAAATGGGGAGAGGGAGGTAAAAGGATTGGGCTCCCCTGAAGTTCCCTCTGGGGCACGAGATCATTTTCTCCTCTGTGTGCAGAGTCCGTCTTTCTCTCTGCTGTCTGTGTCCCTCTAATCCAGCCCCTCCTCACCCTCATGGCATCCTTTGCCCTCTCCCACCTGCCCCAGCTGTGCTGCCACCTCCCTGGGCTGCTGACCCAGCCTCAGTCCACAGGGCTGCTCACCAGGGTGAGGGCGAGGACCAGCCCACTCTCCATTCACGAACCATCCTGCTGTGGGCGGCAGAGCTGAGGGTCAGGTGGCCCGCATTTTTGGGCGGGGAGAGCTACTGTCAGCTTGTTCAACCACCGCCGCTCTGGTTTCTTCCAGTCCTGGCCTCTCCCTCCCTCCCTCCCTCTCCTGCCCTGCCCTTCATCTCCTTCGGAGGGGAGTCCGCACCACCTCCTAGCTCCATCCCGGGAAATCGCAGCAATCCATCAAGAGCAGCAGAGCCCATCAAACCCCATAGGCAAAGCCATAAATTTCAGGGACATTGTTGCTTCTGGTTTCAGGGACAGAAATGGTGGGTGTGTCCAGGGCACGTGGGGGGACTGCTTGCTCATTCCTCGCCTGTGTGCAAACGCTCCAGCCCCTGCCCCACCTTAACCCCCTGGATTGACCTACCTGGGCTAGGCAGGTGGGAGTCCTGCAGTGTGTGCTGCTGTGTTTCCAGCAAACTCTGTTCACCCGCACTTGGATTCCTCACTTTGAAATGATCCGTGGCCTAAACAACCCCCACTGTCCTCCTCCTGCCCTGCTGGAAGCTTCTGGACTGTTGCCTCCTACCGGTGGTTGCTATGTCCTCAGGGAGAGCAAATTTGCCTTTTTAGCCTAGGAGAACCTAATTAGGGGTTATTTGCAGATTTGCTGCAAATGGCATCATATTATGTATCCTAAAGCCAAACAGTAATGATCTCTGGATTTCCCATAAGGCTTTTCTGTAGCAGCAAAGACGAGTTAACATTTCAGGCTGTTTTCATTCGAGTCAAATATGAGTCCATATCTGCTGGACACTTCTGTGTGTGGAGTCCGGGCCAGGGTTTCTGGAGCCCTGTTCTCAGAGGGACCCTGCTGGGGAGGGGCAGCCGGCCCCTGGCTGTGTGCTCAGTGAGAGAGTTGTGACAGCAGGGCTGTGTTGGAGTATCCATGCTCTCAGCAGTGAGGGACGGACTCGGGTCTGAATCCTGGCTGCTAACTGGCTGGGTGGCCAGCGGCATGTGATGTGACTTCTCTGAACCCCACTGTCCTCATCTGTCAGTGAGAGAGAACACTGAGGAGAGGGGGGACCCTGCCTCCCCCTCCAGCCCCCCGCCCCAGCCCTGTGGTTTCTCTCCCTTCCCCGCTGGGGGAGCAGAGAGAGAAGGGGCGAGCTGACCATGTTTGGGAGGGCCTAGGACCCCCAGGGAGGAGAGGGAGTTTGGGGTGAGCCTGCTGGAAGGGGGGGGCATTTCAACAAAGTAGAATGAGCCAGGTGTTCCAGACAGAGGCAATGAGCAAAACCATCTGTAAAGCTCAGATGTGGGAGGAGGGGCTGGAGGGCCTGGTGAGTGAGGGAGAGCGAACCCCAAACTTGAGGGCTGTGAAGACTGTCTTCAGACTCTAGACTCCCCGGTTTGTGTCTTCAGTCTCAAATATCCACACGCCCACCTACCTGGGTGTCCTGGGAACAATTCAGATGCAGTGTCTTCTGGACACACCTAAGCCTCACTTCTCCCCAGCCCTCCCTCCCCAGGCCATGCCAGTCCCATCATTTCCGTTGCCCAGACCCCCGACTTCAGAGTCAGCCTTGACCCTTCTGTCTCTCATTTGTCCCCACCTTCAGAATGTGCCCAGAATCCCACCTCTCCCCACTGCCCACCATCCCTGCCCTTCTCTCACTGATTCCCAACTCAGCAGCCAGAAAGATTACTTTAAAATACCAATTTGATCAGAAACCTCTCCTGTTCCCCACCTCCCCCATAGCTCCCTATCACCCAGTGGCCTGTGACCCCCATGTGCCCAGCCTGGTTGTCTGTCTGGCTCCTCCCCTGCTCTCTTCCCACTTGCTCCCTGGGCTTTAGCCCACCAGCCTCCTCATTGTTCCTGTAGCACAGTGGTCTCCCTCTGGCCACGGGGCCTTTGCACAGGCTGTGCCCTCTGCCTGGAATGCTCTTTCCTCAGATCTGGCCAGGTGAAAGAATTAGTTTTCTTCCTCTCATGGTTTTCTCCCTCCCCTTCCTCCAGTTTTTGCTCAAGTGTCACCCACGAGTCTTTTCCTGAGGACCTATTTCAAATTGCACCCCCTCGCCCAGATTCTCCATCCCTTTTCGTTCATCACCACCTCACTCTGTGTGTTTTCATGATTGGCTTGTTCACTCTCTGTCTCCCGAGCTGGGACGGGTGCTCTGCGAGGGCAGAGATTTTGCCTGTCTGATTTCTGGAGCCCAGAGTTCAATAAGTACTTGTGGGAGGAAGAAAGGGAGAGAGGGAGGAAGGGAGGAGAGGTAGTGCACGCCCTTGGGTGCTCTGTTAAATGTGAATCTGGGGAGTCGTGCCTATGCCACCGTGCGCGGCAGGACAGCAAGACAGAAGCCAGGTGCGTCCTGGCCACCCCTGCCCTGGACGAGTTTGTGTTCTGGAAGAGGAGGAGTCTGGCCCATCCGGGAGTGCCGGCTACTGCTGCATGGCCTGTAACGACCTGGTTGTTTCATGCTGGAAATCCATCTTAGGAAAAGAATCTTAACTTAGAAACGGGTTTATGAACATCTTGGTCATTGATGCCTTTTTTATAGTGTCCAAAAATTTGAGCAGCGGGGCTCCTGGCTGGCTCTGTCGGTGGTGTGTGCAGCTCTTGATCTTGGGGCTGTGAGTTTGAGCCCCATGTTGGGTGTAGAGATGACTTAAAATAAAATAAAATCTTTAAAAAACCCCACAAAGTTGGAGCAACAGTTTAAATGTCCACCAGCGAGGAACCAGCACGCAGACCGTGGCGCCTCTGCTGGGCGTGGCTTATGCCACCACGAATAGGATGTTGGCAGGGACACGCGGGGATCGTAGTGGTAAGTGCCGATGTGAAGAGCAGGTTATGTAATTGTGAGCAGAGTTGAATTCCAAGTGCACAGAAGTCAGTGAAAGTAAAGTAACAATAAACAGTGCAGCAAATCGATTCTTGTCCGTGGGTAACGGGATGAGGGTTTTTCCAATTTTTTAAAAAAACTAAAAAATGCTTCTAGACTTTCTTGGCCACCTGTGGCTTGAGCGAAGAGCCTCTGGGGTCTGCCTCTGAGAGTGGGGGGCGGGGCAGGGGACACGTAACATGGGAAGGCAACTTTGGGGGCTGCTTTGAAAGGCTTGCCTCAATTACATCACACCCTATGCAGGGCCCCTCCCTAACAGGACAGCCTCTGGGTGGAGGTCGGGGCGCTGGTCTGGCCCCCGCGCTGGAGAGAGAGCCCAGACTGGTGGGGAGGGATGGGTGTAGCTGGGTGACAACATCAGTTAGTCGTCCAGGGTGGAAACCTAGCAAATTTGAGGGTAAATGTGAGCGCGTTAAACGTCCTAACAAAGACAAAGATTTTCCGCATCCAACTATTCCCCGCTTGTAAGAAAGGCAGGGCTCACCTGTACGGTAGGATGTCAGTGTGTCTTAAGTAAAATATACATACGAGATGTTTAACAAAATCCTCCAGGGGAAAGCCAGGCCCTGGGGTGTGGGGGCTGCTGCCTGGCTCCTGTGTCCCCCAGCCCAGCTTCAGTACCCGGCTTTGTCCCACTCGTGGGGCACTGATCCCTTCCCCAAGTGCTGCAACCGCACGTGGCTCGACTCTGGCTGTGTTCCTGTCCACACTGGGGAGACGACCCCTCTAGCTGTCTGTCCGTCTGTCTACTAGAAATGTGTACGTATGGTTGTGTATGTGTAGGTCTCGGTACAAGAGAGATAAGTGCTCTCTGCTCTTGCTTGGGGAGGGGCTGGCAGATCCCCAGTCGTGTTCGGAGCCCCCCACGGCCTCCCGGGCTCTGGGTGGGGGTGAAGGGGGCCGAAGAAGCTGAGGAGGAGAGCCGCGAAGTTGCAGGGAAGGCTGGACACTGGGGCTAGAGTTTCTTACATCCCATGTGGTGTGTGTGAGAGAACAGACAGAGAGACAGTCACAGAGAGAACATGTCTCCCTGCCCACAACACTCGTGTCTGGGTCTCCGGTGAGCGTGTCTGTGGGCACCTGTGTGCAGAGTGTCTGTGTTTTAAAAGGAAAGCGAATGGTTTCATAATAAAATAACAACTACTCCCAGCAAGCATGCTGGCCAGCTGTGCGGAAATCGATACTCTGTTAATTGAATGCAACCCTCATAAATCATGGGAGGAGCACGAAATTAAACCACCTTCCCCCAGGCATCCAGGAGAGCTTGTTCAAGGGGCCCGGGAATGAGGGCCAAGTGGGTGATTGCCTCAGGGGCTAAGTGGAGGGGATGACTGGAGCCGGGCCCAAGGGGAAGGAGCCACGGGGCCCTGGCCCTGGGTGGTGGAGGGAGCAGAGCATCCTTTGACTGACTGTGGTGTTGGCTGCCTCTTTGGGGGGCCCTGGGGCAGTGGCCAGAGGCTGTCTGCAACAGGGGTGGCCTTGGGGGCCAGCCAGCTCCAGGAGGCCACCTGTGCTCGGGCAGGAGGGGCTGGTGGTCCGTCTGTGGGTGCACGGTAAGGGATGCTTGGGCAAGAGAACTTTGAATACCATGGATACTAGAGTATCTCTCTGAGTGGCTCCCCAGGGGTGGGGAGTGGGGTGACCAGAGGTCTGGCTTGGCCTTCTTTCACTTCTCAAGTAAGAAACGATTGGTGGGATGCCTCGTGTTTAACAGGTGTGCAGAAATCACAGGCCCATGTCCCGAGCTCAGGTGTGCCTCACTACTTTGCAAATGCAGCAGGACGGAGCAAGGCCTGGCACAGAGGGTCAGCGTCTGAGTCCCTGCCCTGTCCCCAGCCCACACGTGACTTCAAGGACATCACCGATGTCATTTGGTCTTTTCCTGGCCAGTTTCCCCTCCATACGATAAGAGGTGGGGCTGGCAGGGCTCCGAGGTGTGCTAATCCCTAACCCCAGGCCGTTCTCAGGGCCACCGTGCCCCCATAGAGGCCACGGGATGGCTTTGGGTGCACCGAGGGGGTGGCTCCACCAAGCCAGGCAGGTAAGAGCCCCTGGTGTGGGGGGCACCTGTTAGCCCTCTTCCTGTGGGGCCAGGGCAGGGGTGGCCTCCTCAGGAAGTGCCAGTGCATCCCGGGACATGGTTTTCCCTCTTCCCACCTCTGTCCTATCCGCTCTTGGCAGACTTTGTGTCTCAGGCCGGCTCGGGCTACTCGCGCACGTTTGCTGGGAGAGAGAGGGCAGGGTCTCTTCCAGCCAGCACCATGCCTGGGTGGCCCTGGCTTCCAGGGGTCTGTGTTGCAGAGCTGGCCGAAGCAGCAGCACTAATAGTTCATGGCAATCATGTATAATAAAAGCAGCCCCTCTCTATTAGGGACTGACTGTGTACTTCGACCTTGACTGGCGGTCCAATGAGGAAGGTCCTAGCCAGGCCTGTGATGCACAGACGAGGTAACAGGGCTCAGGCAAGGAAAGGCCTGGCCCAGATTGTAGACCTGGAGGGGTCAGTGCCCAGCCTGTGTGCTGTGCACAGCCCTGTGTTCCCGAGAGCCGTGGCAACCACGGGACTACCACGTTTGTCGGGGGTGGGGTGTGAAAAGGTCCTGTGATTCTTCGTGGAGTGTCTGCCCAGCTGGGGGGGATGGGTGGGACCCATCTGACCAGAAGCCCCGCTGGCCCTAAGAGCTTCCTGATAATGCAGAAGGCCCCCATCTTTTCTGCCCCTGCCTGGCACCCACAGCTTACAGGTTGGGGGCAAGAACCTCACTCTCCTCTTGCTGACCGTGCTGTGGGGAGCAGCCAGGCCTGGCTCAGGAACGACCCATGGTTATAGGGTGAAGGGCAAAGACAGCCGGCCCTCTTCCCGCCTCTCCCAGACATGGCCCTGGGTCTCCGCTACGCACACTCAGGCCGCCCCTTCACCAGCCCACCCGGGCTTATCTGGCTTACCCACCAAATGCACTCACCAAAGATAAAACAGGAAAGGAATACAAACAGGTAGGAAGGATTAGGGGCCCTCAGTCACCTGCACCAGCAGGGAGAAGACTGGGTGCATTGTTCCCGCGACCCCCCTGCCTGGCAGACACAGTGCCAGGTCTGGACAGGCCTGGAATAGGCCCTGCAGGTTTAAGAGTGGTGTTGACCGGGAGATGCCTTCTGCTGGAGCTCTTGCAGCCTTTGCCGCCTGCCAGGGGTACTGAGGACTCCACCCCCATGACGTCACTCCCTAGGTCAAGGCCGTGGTCCTGCTGTCCTGCCCCCGCACCCACCCTTAGGCACAGACCCCTTGCAGGTGAACTGGGACCTGATTTTTCAGGTGGCCCTGAGCAAGTAACTCAGACTTGCTGTGCCTTGGTTTCCCCCTCTGGACAGTGGGGCCATTAGAAAGAACCATGACGTTGTTGAGAGAATTGCCTGGGGCCCCATCGGCTGGAGGCAGCTGCACCCCGACTTCTTAGTCTAGTCCCCTTCTTCGATCTTCCCAGGCCATGGCCCTGCTGTGGTCTGCGGTCTTGCGGCACCTGCTCTCGCCGTCGGTTTTTAAAGAGTATTCCGGGAGAGAGAACTAGTCACAGATTATTTGAAAGTAGAAAGTGCTGCCCAAATGCTAAGTCCAGTGTAATCACAGGGACGCAGGTCATTCCGTGTTGATCAGGCTGAGCTCGTGGAATTGGACAGATGCCAGCTGCACTATTCAGAGCCCCTACCAGCGATGCTCCCCGGGAAATGCATAGCGTGTGAAAACCCGCCCAAACCGGAAGTGCTTTGTTCTGTGGTCAGACATACGGAACTCCCTTTTGGGGACGGGGTGACTGCCGTAGAAAGGGAATGAACGCATCTCGAGTGTTTATTGAGCGTCTGCTCTGTGCTGAGCACGTGATATTCGGCCTTATGTCTATTCCTTGGAGTCCCTCTGTGAGGTAATTGAGGTTATTCCCCTGTTACAGGAGCTGACCCCTGAGTTCAGAGAGGTTAGGTAACTTGCTCAAGGTCACACAGCTGTCCAGTGGAGTCAGGATTTGAATCCAGGACCTCTGACTCTGAGGCCCTCGCTCTTCCCAATCTCTGAATAACGTGGAGAGTCCCCCGCCGGGACTTGAGATGTCAAGGGCATCTCCAGCTGTTCTTCGTCTCCGGTGAAAGTAGCAGCAGGTGAAGCTCGGGCTTCAGCAAGTGGCGCATGTTGGAGAGAAGTTTCTGACAGCAGGGGCCTTGCAGAACCTGGACTTGCTCTCTCTCTCTCTCTTTTTTTTTTAAATTTTATTTATTTACTTGAGAGAGAGAGGGAGAGAGAACACAGAGGCAGAGGGAGAAGCAGGCTCCCCGCCAGCAGGGAGCCCGATGCGGGGCTCTATCCCAGGACCCCTGGGATCATGACCTGAGCCACAGGCAGACGCTTCACTGACGGAGTCACCCAGGCACCTTAACCGTCTCTCCTTTCGTGATGGACTAAAAACCGTTTTCCCTCGGTTCTGCAGACCGTGATGCATTAGTTTCCTCAGGCTGCTGTAAAAAATGGCCACAGACTGGATGTTTTAAAACAATAAAAATGATCTTCTCTCTCCGTGCTGGGGGCTGAAGTCTGAAATCTGGGTATCAGCAAGGCCCTGTTCCTTCGGAAGCCTCCAGGGGAGGGTCCTTCCCTGCCTCTTCCAGTTCCCGGTGGCTCAGGCATCCCCTGGCTTGTGGCCGCATCCCTGCAGTCTCTGTCCCTGCCGTCCCGTGGCCGTGGCGCCCTTCCCCAGCGCATCTTCTCATGGCCTTCTTCTAAGGACACCAGCAACTGAACTGAGGCCCAGCCTGATTCAGCATGACCTCATCTCAACTAATTACATTCCTAAAGACCCTATTTCCAAATAAGGTCACATTTTGCGGTTCTGGGTAGATGTGAATCTCGGGGGACGGGGACATTACTCAGCCCAGCACAGGGATGGAGCTCTGGGCACATGGCCCATGCTGGGCAGTGCCAGGCTCCATCCGAAAGCGTGTTCCTGTCCTTGAGGACTCAGGACTCTACTGGGGGTTTCGTTTCCCCTTCCTTCCTTCCTTCCTTCCTTCCTTCCTTCCTTCCTTCCTTCCTCCCTTCCTCCCTTCCTTCCTTCCTTCTTTCCTTCCTGATTTTATTTTTGGGACAGCTGGGTGGCTCAATCGGTTAAGCGTCTGTCATTGGCTCAAGTCATAATCTCAGGGTCCTGGGATTGAGCCCCACGTCAGGCTCCCTGCTCAGTGGGAAACCTGCTTCTCCGTCTCCCTCTGCCGCTGCTCATGTGCTTTCTCTCAAATAAATAAATAAAAATGTTTAAAAGATTTTATTTCTAAGTAATCTTTATACCCAATGTGGGGCTCACACCTACAGCCCCAAAATCAAGAGTCACATGCTTCATCGCCTGAGCCAGCCAGGCGCCCCAGGACTCCACTGGGGGTCTCAAGCCGGCCCCTCACAAGCACATCCCATCATGGAGGGAGACTCAGAAGTGATCTGGCTTCCGAAGGGTGGATGGAGCAGAGTTTCCAGAGAGAGGCACCTTCAGGAAGCTTGAAGTGGGGTTCCTTCCAACGTTTCCAGGAAACTGACAGAACCCCCACTCATCCCTGACAAGGGTTGTTTGTGCTCTGGGGTCTCTGGTTAGAAGTTGGGAGGGGTACCTGCCCCTTCCCTGCTCGGGGGCATCCCCGTTGCTCCTCGACCGCCCATGCTCAGCACCAACCTTGACCTGGCAGTCGCGAGCTTCTGGCCTTCCACACGGTGGCCGCCTCCTGCGGTCAGTGGAATGTTCTTTCCAGGCAGAGGAGTGTCCATCCTGTCCCTGCAGGTCAACAGGGAAAGCAGCTCCAAAACGCTCGCTTGGGACTGACCGCAGAGCCCAACAGACATCAGGGACGTCGGGTTCATTCTCTGGCTCAAGGCAGGCATCCTCCGCGGGTACCTATCACCCCCCACGGGTGAAGTCTGGCTCTCGAGGAGAAAGTTCCCTTGGACGTCTCAACAGGCTGTGGCCCTCACAGACCACAGTGTGTAAACAGAGCAGCAGCATGTCCCTGGTTTTAACTTTTCACAGAGGAGCTGAGTGGGGGAAATATGTCTACAAGCCTCCTCCAGGGGCGATAATGAGGAAAGGTAGAGAAGCCAAACCCCTCTGGCTGCAGCTTCATCACACCAAGCGTTGGCAGTAGGGGCCTGCCCGGGCAGGACTCCATTTTTAGAGGAGGACACTGAGGCACAGAGAGGCTAAGTGACTTCCCCAGGGTCACACAGCTCCTAAGAGGCAGATCTTCAGCTCTTCTCCCGTTTTACCATAAACTGGAGAGATGCTGACCTCTCTGTTCCCCACAGCATTCCTCGGCTGTCTGAAGACCAAGGAAAAGTAACCCTACTTCCTTCTGTCTGAGGACTTTTTGAGCAAAAGAAGCATCATCTTTTAGTCCCCTCCTACTTATTTGTAATCTCATAGAAGGCTGCTGTGGCTGAATTGTGTCCTCCAAAAAGATATGTTGACATCTGACACTGCCTAATCCAGTGACAGGGTCCCTTTAAAATGAGGGAATTTGGACGCACGCAGAAGGCCAAGTGATGGCAGAGATGGGGTGACACACCCCACTAGCCGAGGCTGGCTGGCCCCACCAGAAGCTGGGGAGAGTCTTCCCCCCTCCCTTCCTCCCAGAAGGAACCCACCCTGCTGACATCTGGATTTCGAACTTCTGGCCTCCAGGACTGCGAGAGAATAAATTTGTGGTGGTGTGTTACGGTGGCTACAGGAATCCAGTACAAAGGCATATGCCGTCTTCCATTAGTTTTTTATTTGTGTTTGAGAATGTTGACGGGATTGTGTGCGTGTGTGTATGGACATGCATGTATGTGTGTCGAGGGCTCATCTGCCCCTTCCTGCCACTTTCTTCCTTCTGTTGCCACCCAGCCCATGTCTGCCTTGCCCCACCTGTCTCCCACACCCTCTGTGGATGGGGCCACCGCCTGTCCTCTCCTCTCGGAAGGCCGCGGTGGGAGGGCACGGTGGCCCGAGGGTGCAGGCGGCCGTCACCACCGTGCTTTCCCTGGTGGACAGATCACCCGAGAGGAGTCCTCCCTCCTATACTTCCCATTTTGTGCGGCTATAAAGCCCCCATCCTTGTAAAGTGGTAGATGGAGCCTAAACAAGGCGCGCAGAGCCAGAGGGCGCGGTGTGAATCCAAGGAACGGAATGAGTGTGTCGGGAAGAGCAGGCAACTTCCGGAGAAAGCCCACGCAGCGGCCGAGTGGGGACCTTCTCGACACGGGCCTTCGCAATGAGATAAATCCTGCATATGATGTCTCATAAACTTCTCTGAGAGTTGAGTAGTAATCAACACCAGGAAATAAATTCTCCAAAAATAAAGGCAACGCGAGTATTGGTGGTGGGTGGAGGGCTGTGATGTTTGTGGCAGTAAATGCTTTTAAGATCCTGGGAAGAATTCATGCTCAGGAGCCCAACAGTAATTTCCTAGAGGCTTCATAGCTGGCAGGTCCCCAGGCTGCTTTGGGTGGAATTTATTTGGGCACAATATAGCCCCTCTGGGAGGAAACAGAGAACAGGCTCAGGGCAGCCGGCCGTGCCCGGGAAAGGGCCCCCATCGCCTGGGGGGGTCCCAGCCCGATCCCGCCCAGGCTCTCGAATAGAAGCCCTCTGCCTGCTTTAGCCTCTGTCGCTGCCCCTCAGCACGCGGGGCGCACGCACGTGGGATGAGCGTGCAGACACTCCTGGTGCACGCGCGTGTCGTGTGCAGTGGGTGGTTAGGGAGCCCCTCCAGCTGCGGGGGGGCCGCGCCTCCAAGCCCAGCATCGTCTGTCCATCACTGTGTTTTGGTTCGTGGCAGAGCGGCGTCTGGGCGCCGGGAGCGCTCACACCCGCTGTCCTTGCTCGTCTGCTGGGGCCCCCCAGCATGAGCCCCGTGGCGGCTGCGTGCTCACCCTGGCTTCTCTCCCCAGGTTTCCCCCTGGGGCCGGCCTCATGGAGCGGATCCAGGCCATCGCGCAGAACGTGTCGGACATCGCGGTGAAGGTGGACCAGATCCTGCGCCACAGCCTGCTCTTGCACGGCAAGGGTGGGGCCCAGGGCACCCCCTGCCCCCAGGAGGCCAGTGTACCGGCCCTGACTGCTCCCCACGGCACCTCTCCCGGCTCCGGCCTCAGGCTCTGAGCCGGGTGACTTGGGGTTCACCCCACTGTGACCTGGTGTGAGAAAGAGGTCCCAGAGTCCCCGGGCCCCCCCCTCCTTTTTTCTTGACGTGGGGAGCAGTAGGCTGGGGTCCCCCCCTAAGAGGGTAACATTTGGGTGGGTGTGTGAGGTCTGCTTATCCAGACTCTGGTCCATGGCCATTCAAGCCGGCTCCTCACTGGTTCCAAAGCTCATATGGAGGGTGGGGGCCAGTGGCAGAGGGGGGAAACCCAGGCTTGGGGACTCCCTGACAGGTGGCCTTTTAGGTGAGAAAACTCAGGGGAGGGAGGGCAGTGTGAGCTCCTGAGCTAACCCCTCCCATCGCAGACCAGGCCTCTCTCACACTTCCCTGGGCTCCTCTCTAGACCCAGGTCCTCAGCAAGCTGACCTTCTCCCCCTGCAGTGTCTGAAGGCCGGCGGGACCAGTGTGAGGCTCCCAGTGACCCCAAGTTCCCTGACTGTTCAGGGAAGGTGGAGGTGAGGCCTGGGGCTGAGGGATGGGGGTAGAGGTGACTGGGGGGGTAGGCTCCCCTTTGGGGACCCTGCCTCCAAACTAGCTCTGAGGTTCTGGCAGGGATGTCTGCTGGTGAGGACTTCTCTGACCAGCCCCTAACCCTGGTTCCTGCTGGCAGAGGTCAGCCTCGGGGAGACTGCCTCTGTGCTTGGGCCATCTGCCTGGCCCACCAAGCCACATTGCCTGGGATGATCACATTCCAGTGTTTTTAGTACTTTCTTACAGCAAACTGTTAATAACACCAATAGCAACCTGCATCCCAACAAATTCAGACACAGACTGGATCTCTTGAGTGGGCCTGACTCCCCATCCCTCCCCATCCTTGCAACCAGCTGGACTGAGAAAGCCCCCTGGCCCCTCCTCTGGGGGCTCACTTCCAGGGGCCTGTGGCTGCATGAAGTCTGTCCATCTGGGAATGCAGTCCATGGCATAAAAGCCAGCTCCTCTCTGGTTCTGAACTCCCTAAGAGGGTGGAGCAGCGGCCCGGCGCACCCCTTCCTCGGTGACATGTGGGGATCACTGTGGATGGGGCCCCTCTGGCTCCAGCCCTTGTGTCCTGACCTTGGCCTCAACCAGATCCTGCTCCCGATGGAGACCAGCCAGGCCCCGGGCTGCTGCATCCCCCACTGTTTGCCCCGGAGCTTTCCCTGAGTGTGTCGTGACCTGGCCTGGTTCTGCCGGGGTCCACCTCTTTCTGGGCCTGGGGGACGATGGTCCTGCTCAGCCTTTCCCGAGTTCTCAGTGGCCAGGACACAGGGCCAGGTCGTGGGGCTCTGGTGCAGACTCTGTCTTCTCTGCTTCTGGCCCTTGCTGCATCTAAGTGTGTGCCCCAGAGGCCCTGTTCTGAGGGACCTGCAAAGAGCCTGCCGTGGGTGTGGGTGTGGGTGTGGGTGTGGGTGGGGCTGGTGCCAGCGCCCTGGCCTAGGCTGGCCCTCTCCACAGTGGATGCGTGCCCGTTGGACCTCTGACCCCTGCTACGCCTTCTTCGGGGTGGACGGCACCGAGTGCTCCTTCCTCATCTACCTCAGTGAGGTTGAGTGGTTCTGCCCCCCGCTGCCCTGGAGGAACCAGACGGCCACCCAGATGGCCCCCAAGCCCCTCCCCAAAGTCCAGGTAGGCCTGGGAAGTGGGTGGGCCCGTGAAGGGCTGGTGGACAGGTCAGCTGGCCTCCTCAGGTGGGGCATCCTTAAGGGACAGCAGGAGGAGCCCTTTGCCCCTGGTAAAATGAGGCCAGCCAGCTGTGCCTGGTGGGGGGCGTCCCAGCCTGCCAGCCTTCTGGGGCTGCTGCAAAGCTCGGCCTACTTGAGGGGCAAGCTGGGGCCCTGGAGGCACCCCCTAAACGGACTAGAATAATAGGAACAGTAGCTATCGCTCCTGGAAGGCTTCCAGATACTTTATTTGTACTTAAACCTCCCCGCAGTCCCTTATGCGACCACACTGAGCAGATGGCAAGTCTGAGGTCTGGGGAGTGCAGTTAATTTGTTCAAGGCATCCGGTTACTCCAGCTCCACTGAAAGGTGGCCTGGCCTCCCTGCTGTCCGAGCGCCAGCTCTGACCACCACCCTCGCTGCCTCTGTGTAGCAGCTGAGACCCCTGGGGACTGTCATCGCTGACCACCTCCCAAAGGGCTTGGGACAGAAGGATGACCAGAGCTGGGCCAGGACAGACCAGTTTGGCTTGGGGGGTTAGTGTTGGTGGGTGAGAGCAGGGCTCCCTGACTGTGGGGGCCGGTGGGCCTTTAGAAAGGGCAGGAGAAGCTAGAGTAGGCCCCAGCCTCCCGGGGAGGGTGTCAACCCCTGTTCCCAGGGCAGCAGGTGACAGTGGTGGTGTGGCTTTGGGCCTGAGGGCCAGAGAACCCAGGTCTGGGCCCCCCTCCAGGCAGTTTTCCGGAGCAACCTGTCCCACCTCCTGGAGCTGATGGGCAGTGGGAAGGAGTCTCTAATCTTCATGAAGAAACGGACCAAGCGGCTCACGGCCCAGTGGGCGCTGGCTGCCCAGCGGCTGGCACGGAAACTGGGAAGCGTCTGGAGGGACCAGAAGCAGGTACTGGTTCTCTGTGCATTCAGGGATCTGTGCTCAGAGAGCTTAGGAAATGAGCTCAGGGCCCCAGGCCTCCAAGTGGGCACCAGGTCTGCCCTTGAAAAGGTTTTATTGAGTTTATTTGAATTTCAGCTGGGGCGAGGGAGGCAGAGTCAGGATAGATGTATGTGGTGGCCCCTGGCCCTGTTCAGGTTTGGGGAAAAATGTCTACATTCTGTAGACATCTTGTTCTTTTCAGGCAGAAAAGTCATGGCATTTGCCTGGAATATTGGGAATAATATAACGTGTTTTGGGGAGGTTTGTAGGTCCATCCATCCATCTGTCCATCAATCCGTCCACCCACCCACCCATCCATCATCCATCCATCATCCATCCATCCTCCATCCATCCATCCATCCGTCCATCCATCCATGTAATAAGTATTTACCTGACTCTCACATCACCCTGTTTATTTCTTTCAGAGTCCCTATCATTTCATGAAATTATCTCTTGTCTGTGTTTACTGTTGTCTACCTCTTCCATCTGGAACGTAAGCGCCTTGAGGGCGGGGTGTGACCATCTTGTTCACTTTGATCCCCAGTGCCCAGTGTGGTCACTCTGCCTTTTGGTCCCCCTGCTGGTGCCAGAGAGCGCCTGCCCAGGCATAGCCTGGAGACAGTGACTGCTGCTGGCTGGGTCCCCCTGGGGGTAGCAGGGCAATGCTGCTTCTCCTCCACGCTGACCCTTTGTCCTCCCCAGATCCTTGTTCACATCGGCTTCCTGACGGAGGAGTCTGGTGACGTGTTCAGCCCAAGGGTGCTAAAGGGCGGGCCTCTGGGGGAGATGGTGCAGTGGGCAGACATCTTGGCTACTCTCTACGTCCTGGGCCATGGCCTGCGGATCACAGTGTCCCTGAAGGAGCTGCAGAGGTGAGTGCTGGGGGAGGGGAGGAGAGGAAGGGGAACCTACCCCAGGAGCCCCTGCTCTACCTGCAGGTCCCTGGGAGGCTTCCTGGTATACTGTGGATAGTGACGTTCCTCATTTCCTCTTCCTCCTCCATGTTGATGCCTGGTCATAGTTGGGATGTACCAGGGAAGCATATTTGCATAGTGCTGTTCAAACGTCCTTTTCTCCATCTTGGGCCAATAGGTGCCCTAGTGTTTGTGCTCAGGGGCTGACAAATACTGGTTTATGAAATTGAGCCATGTCATGTAGATGGCATCCTCTCTGCCTGTCGTCTTGGTGGGCTTGGTGCAACCTTGGGGTTTTTCTTCTGGAATTGGGCTCCTTCCTGGACCTATTCTGGGAGCTGGTAAGACCTGGAGGGTGGTGAGGTTGGCCAGTAATGCCTGTCTCTTCCCTGATGCTTGCCTTTCCAGAGTCCCCCTGATGTTCTTGGAGGAGGGAGAGGGGGTAGGAGTGTGTGTGTGTGTGTGTGTGCGCGCACACCTGCATGCAAGTCTGGTCAGGTTTGACTGCTATATTTACAGGATATAGAAGTACAGACAGTTTTCCTTCATTTACTTATTAATGTTTATTATATGTTATTTGATACACACAAAAATGTCTGTAACAGGTGTTATTAGGAAGTGCAAGAATAGGGTGTTCTCCCATAATTTGCCATCCAATTTAAAGAAAGAATATTCCCAGGACTCTTGTGCCCACCTGGTGCCCCTTCTCTCATCAATCCCTCTGCCTCCCGCTAGAGGAAACTTGCAACCTGGATTTTGTGTTAATATTTCTTTGCTTTTAAATAAGATTTTAAAAAAAAAAATACTCAGGTGTCCATAAACAGTATGTGGTTTAGTTTTATTTTGGTTTGCTTTGAGCTTTGTATAAATGGCATCTCTGCTATGTGACGTTTGAGACTTGCTTTCTTCACCCATTATTATGTTTCTAAGATTCATTCGTGTTGTTCCCTGTAGCTCTATTTTATTCATTTTCACTGCCGTTTGAGATTTCATTTTGTAGATGGTCTGTCATTATTTTTCAGTTTTTCCTAATTGTGGACATTTCCCCCCTGCTTTTGTAAGTTATTTTGAGTGACACTGTGTAGGCNTTCCTGTACCTGGGGTACCGCTGTCACAGTTTCTCTTGGGTAGAGACGGAGTCTCTCTTCCGTATAGACTAAGGTGCACAATTGCTTTGACTAAGGATGTGTGAAAATTCAACATTATAAGCTAATGTCACTTGTTTTCCTACGTGATGGCACCAACTCAGCCCCACCACTTGGAGGTTCCCAGTGGCTGTGTTGTCACATGCTAGGGTTATTACACTTCCTAATGGAGGGTGTCATGATATCTCGTTATGTGATTAACTTAACTTGCATTTCCCTGACAACTGATGAGACCCAGTGTTCTGTCCTATGCTTGTTCTTTCCTCTTGATGAAATGCCCATTCATGTCATTTGCCCACTTTTCTGCTGGGTTGTTTATGTTTTCCTTATTGAGTTGTAGGTGTTCTTTATATATGATGGGTATAAATCCCTTGCAACTTATATCTGTTTAAAAATCGTCTCCTAATTTGTGGCTTGTCTTTGTCATTTCTTTCTTTCTTTTTTTCCTGAGGAATAGAAGGCCTTAATTTAATGTAATCAAAGTCATTGATTTTTTTTTCCTTATGGTTAGGGGTTTGTGCTTTGTGGTTTTCTATTCTTCTTTCTCACAGGGCATGACTCAGGAAGGCCCCAGAGTTGTTGCCTACAAATGGACTTTTCTTCATCAGCCCATTAACTTACCCGAGGGTGGTTTTCAAGCTAAAATGTGATTCTTGTCCAGAGCCCGCCCGTCATCTTGATGGTCTGTTGGTTCTAAATGTCTCTCTCTGATCAGCATTTTGTCCTGGCCATGAATGCTGATGCTCTGTAGCACAGGAGTGTTGGAGAGAGGAGGATGCTGATGGGGACAAAGCCATTGACAGTCTTAGGCAGCTACTCGGCCTCTGCAGTTTCGCTCTGCAAGTCGGAGTCTGCCAGTAACTCGAGTAGCACTTCTCATGACCTCGATCGGAGGGCAGTACTAGGACCAGCTATATTGCATAGGGGGAGGCCACTAAATGACCTAGTGGTTTGAAGGTTTTTATTCCCGTGGCTTGCAGTTCATACCACTGGAGTCATTCTTTCAGGCTGATGCACTTCTCCAGTAGGCCTAGGAAAGCTGAAAAGTGTCTTCAGAGAGAGACAGTATATATATAAGAAGATCCACTTCGAAGGGGGAGAAGGTGACAGGGACTAACTCGGGGCTGCACGGTTGCGGCCGTGTTGGGAAGCACAATCCCAGGTTGGGGGCAGCAGGTTCTGGGGGAAGAGGTGCCACCTGGGAATAGCACATCCCCTTCCCCCCCCCAGTCTGGCTGAATGTCACCTGAGTGGGAAGGAACTGGGCAGGGAGCTGTCCCCATGTGCTGGTGCTGAACCTGTCGAAGAGCTACTCAGCGCTGGGAGAGGGAACCAGCATGTCCCTCCCTCTGGCTCTCACCCTGGTGGCGTTTTGTCGTCAGACCAAGCTGTTCACATTGTGCAGGTCACTTCAGCGCTGAGTGTGCCCACTTGCCACCCGCCAGCGCACACTGCTGCTCACCGCCAGCTCCCTCTGAGCAGAGGACACAGATGCATCAATACTGTGGAGTAGAGTGCTGCTAATGTTTGCAATGATGAGAAGAAGCATCTTTGCCTGGCCTTGAAGCTTCCTACAGGAAAGTCAAATAGGGTGAGGGTGAGGAGGAGAAAAGAGAAAAGGGACCCAGGGTCTGGGAAGTCAAGGAGGTCTTGGGCATAGTCCGGGGCTGTGGGTAGCCACAAGCCAGACCTGCCTAGGGCAGAGCAGCAAGCAAGGGTCTAGGGGCCCTTGTCCCCTAGGTCACCAGGGCCCCCAAGATGCAGTGGGAAGACGCCTGGGGGTGAGGGCTGTCTGGACTCCTCATCCCAGGCTCTGCCACACACAAAGTCCCCTGTGAGCATGGAGCGTCCTATCAGCATTGCTGACACCTTGACCTGCCTCAAGGTTAGATGAATTCATGTTTATCAAACTGCATTCAGCTTGATTCCTCCCTTCTGGCCACGCATTTTCTGGGGCCAGAGACGTGAGAACTTCCTTCCTTTACTGCTCCCTGTGGGAAGGCTTCTCCCATGCATTTGTGACGGCCCAGCAACCACACTGAGAGAATCATCCCTCTGTGAGAGAGCAGGTATTCGACAAGCCTCCTTAAGAGATGGGAACTTAACTCAGTGACTCAGCTTCTCATCCCATGCTGGGGTGTCTCCTGTCTCAGCCCTCACCCCGAGTCCTTACCTGCCCAGAGCACTTCCTCCTCTGGCCACTTCCAGGGTGTGGCACTGAGCCTGTGTTTACTGAGGCTGCCATTGCTCATAATGGGGCCAGAGCAGTGAAGATGGGGGTCACTGCACCCAGGAGGTCTTGAAGGTGAGGCCCTTGTGTAAAGTACCAAGATCTGAAATACCTCTTGCTGCTTTTCCTTTACAGCACCCGTGTACCCACATATACACACATGCACATGCGTGCATGCACCCATGTACAACCACATATGCATACCCATGCTTGTGTGCACTGCTCATGCGTGCAAACACACGTGCCCATCCCTACACAAGGCTCCCACACACCCCTGTGCACGACATGCAGCACACTGCACATGCACGCACAGGTGTGTGCACACACGCTCTCACACTCACACACCCCACACAGACTCCGCATCTTCTCGCCAACATGTCACTTCATGCCAGGCTCATGTGGGTCTGAAATTTCCAGAAGCAGGGGCTCCAGGGAGAGGTTACCTCATCTCTGATTTGCAGTTTGTTGAATGGGCAGACCCTGGGCTGTGCCCAGACAGCTCTTTCCTCGGTCCCCAGTGGCGTGTGGGTGCAGGTGAATGCTCTTGCTCAGACAGGGCAGAGTTGTTGTAAACAGCCCAGACACCTCAGGGAACAGCCTCATGAAGGGGTTTCTAAATCTGTATCTGAAGCAATTTCAAGACAACTAAAAGAATAAAAACAGAAAAAAGAAAACCACCTTCCCCAGGAGACATAATACAGTTATGTCTACAAAATTAACAGCATCAGCTCTGGTTGGAATACATTTCAGGTGGGGATTCTTACCCCCACTCCAGCTGCAGAGCAGCCTTAGAAAACATACCGACATTTGGGTCCCGCTCTTGGTGTCTCTATCTAATGGGTCTGGAGTGGGGGCCCACGTATCAAGCTCTCAAAGCTCCCCAGGTGATCTAATGAGCAGTGAAGGTTGACAAATGGAAAAATTGGTGCTGTGGCTTTTATAAGCCTCCCCTGGGATCCCCCACCCCCAGCTTCTGGGCTGCTGTGGGGTTGGAACATTGGCCTTCTTGGCTTGTTCTCAAGAGCTGTCCTCTGTGTCCCTGCTGCAGGTCCTGAGAGTGGGATTAGGGCCTGGGGTTTGGGCTCAGGTCCCTAGAAGACTCATAGAAAGCATGTGTGGATCCCTCCTAAGCCCACATTTGCATACCTGAAAGCCCCCAAAGTAGCCTTGGTTGCAGGGAGTGGGCTGAGGAGGCACCCCTTGGAAGTGGCCCAGATAGTGGGGCCTCTCACGCCTCACCCAGGGCACCAGGGCACCAGGTTCCATGCCCTTTCTTGCATGTACTCTTCCCCTGCGACAGATGTAGTCCAGGCCTGTGAGCTCCTCAAGCTCCTGCCAGGACCACCCCAACGCTACCTAAATGCAGGCCTTTCCTTCCAGTGGAGATTTCGATATAGGTGTCTATCAGTTAGCTAGGGCTGCTGTAGCAAGGCACCACATGCTGGGTGCTTGACAACAGAAATGGGTTGTCTCACAGTCTGGAGGCCAGAAGTCCAAGATCAAGGTGTCAGCAGGGTTGTGCCTCCTGAGGCTGTGAGGGAGAATCTGTCGCGGACTCTCCCCTGGCTTCTGGTGGTTTGCCGGGGATTTTGGGTGTTCGCTGGCTTGTGAAGCGTCATCCCGCTCTCTGCCTTCGTCCTCACGTGGCCTTCTCTCTGTGTATGTGTCTGTGTCCAACTCCCCCCTCTTATAAGAACGCGCCATACTGGGTTAGGACACATCCTAATGACCTCATTTCCATTTGATTACCTCTTCAACGGCCCTGTCTGGGGATAAAGCCGCATTCTGAGATACTAGGGGTCAGGACTCTGACCTAAATTCTGGGGGGACACGATGCAACCCATAGCAAGATGGTGACCTTCTGAGCCTGGAAAGGGGTCACGGGCAGAGATCCCATTGAATGCACTCATGGCGTTGCTGTGGGTGCTGCAGGAGGAAGAGAGTCATCCGGAGCCTCACCTCCCAGCCTTAGGGAGCCATTGCGTGCAGGCAGGTTAACTGGAAAGTAGGTCAATGAGAGATGATGGCGAGCCCAATTTGGAGTCTCAGCCTGGCTTCTGTGACAGAAGCGTCTCCCTGGTCTGGCTAAATGACCTGTCCAGGGGAAGGCAGCGGGACAGAGATGCTGCCGCTGGGCGTGCGCTGTGGTTTGTCACAGATGTTCACGGCAGATGTCTTGGCCACTGTCTAAGCAACAGGGCTGGACAGATGAGACGCCTTTCTCTGTTCCTCGTAGTTTGGTGTTTTAATTGACCAGCTCACTGGAGTGATGTTTGGGGCAAAGCACAGAGCCCACATCTGGCTTTGCTGCTGCAGGATGTTTCTGGGGTGAGAGGTAGTAGCGGGAACAACGAGCTCAGTGATGGGACTGGGACTGCGGGGGGGGGGGGGGGGGGGGGGGGGGGGGG
>NW_024424897.1:4911829-4917255 GCF_017311325.1 Ursus maritimus | reverse complement strand
GGGCAAGGGGCGAAGGGGGACTGCAGGGGCGGGGCTTCAGGGGCGGAACTTCAGTGGGCGTCACAGCCCTGCCCCCGCCCACCGCTCTCCTGGAAGGGGAGGCGGGGCCAGATCCCTTGTCGGCTGCACCCCGACTGGGCCCTCAGGAATGCCCCATCCACAGTGGGCATTTTAAATTAAGCCTTTCCTGCCTGGCCAGAATCGGCGGTGCTCATTAATTTTATTTGCATAATTTCAAGCATCATTAATAGTACATGGCATGAGGAAAAATTACTGAGCTCTTCCTCCATCCATGAGTGAAATTGGGTTTAGTAGAAAATTAGTTGACTTAACTGGCAAATGATGAAAGCTTGAGAGGAGAATGTTTAAATAGGATGAGGAGGGAAAACTCTTGGTCGTCAAGCACGGGGACCTGGTGGAAATCAGTCTCCTGGCGTTTTTGTTTGATCGGTGCTGTTGTTTGTCCAAGGGAAATACTGGGGAGGGTCCCCGGAGAGTAAGGGAGGCAGGGACCACATCCCCGTCCTTGAGTGCAGCCCAACCCTCTGGGAGCCAGGCCGGCAGGCCTCTGGGTGTCACCAGCTCTGACTGGCTCAGACTGGCCTGAACCAGGCTGAGCTAGCCGGCCCAAAGCAGTCACCGGTGGACAGCGCCCGCCCTTCTCAGAGGGGGGAGGAAGAGAACAGCGCAGGGGGAAGACCTGGAATTTGTGGGTTCAGACACACTGAATTAGAGGTGCCCACGTGGAGGCAGCTGGTGATGGGCCTGCCACTCAGAATGGAGACAGCGCGTTGGCAGGTGGCACCGCTGAACACAAGTGTGATTAAGTTGCCAAGCGATGGGAAGGCCTGAGAGCAAAGCCTTAAGGAAGGGCAACAGAGGCCTGGCAGAGGAGGCTGGGGAGTGGCCGGGAGGGTGGAGCCATGGGTGCCAATGGAGAAGGAGGCTGTGCCCAGTGATGTCAAATGCTCACGCCAAGTAAGAAGGGGACTGAAAATTGCCCAACGAATTTGGCCACGTAGAAGTCATTGTTGACCCTAGAGTGACCCAGCTTGATTGAGTTTTGGGGACACATGCCAGAGATGGGTGGGTTGTAGGCTGAGGGGGAGGCTGGCGAGGTAGCAGCAAGGGTGATGAGAGGCTTCGGCCTCGGGGAGCCTGGCTGCAAGGAGAGCAGAGGCCCAGGGAGGTATGTGAGTTTCCTGGGGCTGCCAGAACAAAGTGCTGCAAAGTGGGGTGCTTTATTGTCTCAGGGCTGTGGACGCCAGATGCCTGCCTTGCTGCAACGGTGGGCTGGCTGGTCCGGAGGCTGTGAGCAGAACCTCTTGTAGGTTCGGGCGGCCGCGGGCTCATCGGTGGCCGCCTTCTCCTGTGTGTGTCTGTGTCTGTGTCCAATTCCCCTCTCATTGGGACACCGCCGTACTGGATTAGGGCCCGCCCTAAATGACCTCATCTTAAGCTCATCATCTGCAAAGATCTTCTCAAAGACCTTCTTTCCAAAGAAGGCCACACTCCCAGGTACTGGGGTTAGGACTTCAACACCTTTTGGGGGAACACAGTTCACCCCGTAGCAGGAGGTTTGCTTGTTTACTTTCAGGGTGGGAGTGCCGATGTGTACATGCTCGTGCAAAGGAGCCCAAGAGAGGGCAGGTGACGATGTAGGAGGGGGATAGCGTGGTGCCTGGCGGCGGCCCCAGAGGAAGGCCCCGGGAAGACGGGGAGGAGAGCCTCATGGGACGGGGGTGCCGGCATCTGCAGGGAGTGACGTGGAGGGCGGGAATGTGAGGACAGCGGACAAGACAGACACATCCCCTGGGGCTCCACCTGGATTTGTGATGTGTTATCCCTTGGGAAAAAATTTTTGAACCAAATATGGCAAAATGTTAAGACTTGACAAGGCTGGGCAGTGGGAATACAGGGCATTCATTATATCGCCGTATTATTTTCTACAATTTTCTGGATGCTTTGGAACATTTTATAATATCTGAAGTACATAGATGAGAAATAGGGAGGACGAGCCCATCTAGCACGTTTGCGCTTAGCATACTCCTGTAAACAGTGGTTGCTTCTCTTCGCCACACATTCCAGCCCCACGTTCCAAGCAGCGGCATGAGAGGCAAATGCTTAATTTATGCTAAAAAAACTCCATCTCTTCTCCCCTCTCCTTTTTCCTTCTCCTTCCTTGGATTCCAAGGAGGCGTTTTAATCTCCTGTGTAGCGGGATCAGGGTCTGCATCGCTGAACGCCATGGAGGTGGGGACCTCTGCTGGGGGGCCTAAGTCGCGCTGGCCCCCATCCATCCCCCCCTCAGAGTCCAGGGGAGACGTTTCCTTGCTAGCCGCCCCCCCGCCTCCCCCTCCATGCTGCACTGAACCACAGGGAGTGGGAATCTGTTTCTTACAAGTCTGACCAAGTCTTGACATTGGCCAACAAACATGACTGCACAGATGCAGTGGCCCAAGTCACCTTTCCCAGCTCCGGCCTTGTCTACACCAGGGCAAGAGGGCTGCAGGGGAAGAGACATTTAAAGGAGACCTGCGGGGAGTGAGGTTAGAAATGAGGCACAGGCTGCCTTCTGAGGCTTTTGAAGGAAGGGTAACGAGGCAGGATTTGTTTCTGGGAAGAAGCATGAGCATGTCTTCAAGTCCTGGGGGCTATGGGTTCTCCCAAGGGAGGTGGGGTCCAGTGTTCTCTCCCCACCAAATACAGAGAAAGGGGAGATCTTGTCAGGCAGCAGCTGGAGAACAGGTAGGTGGACCGGGCTGGCCTGGGCATTAGAAGCCGTCAGCTATCTCGATTATAACCTGCACTGGGCCTGGAAACCACCGTCCTGCTACCTTTAAGGCAGAAAAACGTGTTTTGCGCTCAGCCTTCATTGGACATTTGTTATGTAAATTGGGGCCTGTCTGCAAGGAACAAGGCAGGGAACAGCCAAAGGGATGTGTTCGGATTCCCTGACCACATCCGCGCTGCGCTGGGAGCTGGAGGGAGTCTGTGGTTTAGCCCTGACTTTGCATCGTAGGAAGGAATGCTGGGGAAGAAGGTGTCAGCTTTGGACACTGGTCCCAGTGCAGGCTGCACGGGGTGGGAGGGATATGTTGCTCTCTGCGTTTCCCTTTTAGAAACCTCCGGCCTCTGCTCCTTTTTGCCCTTTGACTAAGGAGCACATTCTGGCTGCCTGGTGGCTCAGGAATGAGAGTGCGTCCTGGGCAAGAGAAGAAAATACTGCAGGACAATAGAATTCTATTCTCTTTGGTGATCCTGGCATCCCTTCCGGAGCAGTTCCTTAGCTGCCCGGTTAACTCTCTGGGGCCCTTTATTTCTGCCCCCTTTGCTCTTGGGCAGAGGCAGTGGCCTGCTCCAGAAACAGGCCATGGGAGAGACAGGGGCAATTTCACAGTGCTCAGGAGACAGGTACCGGATGGGGTCAGCGGCATAACAAACATCCGGGGAGGCCAAAAAGTCCTGGGCTGCCCCAGCCAGTGTGCTCCCAGCAATGAGATGGGTCTAGAAGAGCAGACGTTCCCTGCGTGCACTTAGCACCTGGAGCCAAGGATCTCTGAGCACTTTGTGAGAATTCTTTTTAATTAGGTCCTTCCCACACAGAGAAGAGAGGGAGGGAGAGAGAGAATAATTTGTTCCAGAATTTGAGCACTACCTGGAGAGATTATTTCCAGCCATAGACCAAAGGCACAGGGAGAAATAAAACCAGAGAATTTTTAGCCTAGAAGGGACCGTGGAGATCCGTCCGAGCGTCCTGTTATGGGAGTGGAGGCGGAACCAGAACAGTCTGACGCCGGTGCAAGGCCACCCAGCAAGTTCGTGCTGGGGCCCAGGAGTGATTTCCATGGTGCCAGCTGAACTCAGTGTTTTGATTTCTAGCGAAGGATTTTTTCCTTTTTTCTTTTTCTTTTTTTAAAGATTTATTTATTTATCTTAGAGAGAGAAAGTGAGGGGAGGGGCAGAGGGAGAGAGAAAATCTCCAGCAGGCTCCCCACTGAGCACAGAGCACAGAGCCCAGTGCAGGGCTCGATCCCACGACCCTGGGATCATGACCTGAGCTGAAATCAAGAGTCAGACATTCAACTGACTGAGCCACCCAGGCTCCCTGAGGATTTGTTTTTTCAGTTGATCATAGACTGTGTTTTCCCTGCCTCCTTGTCCCATCTACCCATCCTACCTTTTAATCTTTTAGCAAAGAGTAACCGAGTCTCCCCTTCTCTGGGTATGTGCTGTGCCCTGACATTATGGCCAGCTGGGAGGCCAGGGGGTGCTAGAGAAGATGGGGACACGGAGTATCCTTGCGGGGGTGGGCATGGGCCCCTGCGTATGAACAGTTTGGCTTTTAAAAAAATTTGTAGTCAAATACACGTAACAACGTTTACTCTCCTAACCATTTCTAAGTGTGTGGTTTGGTGGTATTAAGTTCATTCATGACGTTATGCAACCATCACTGTCATCCCTCCCCAGGACTTTCTCCCCTCCCAAACCGAAACTCCGTCCCTATTAAACACTAACTCCCCAGTGCCCCCCACCCCGGGGCTGGCTCTTACGGGTGGATTAATTTGGGTTGGGTGTGGGGGCCCCGTGATAGCCAGGTGAGCTATAGAAAAGCACTGTTTTCCAAGGTCACCCCTTACCCCACCCCTTTCGTCCTGTGTTCAGGCTCCCACGCAGGTGGCCCGGGGACATTTGGAAATACACTCCAGCCACCCGATTTGGCAATTCCATGTAGACGCCCCCGTCCTTCCCACGCATGGTGTAGGGTGGCGGGCAGCGCCGGGCAGATGTGCGTGAGGCCCCCGGACAGGGAGCTGCTCTCTGTCCCGGCTAGACTCACCCACCCAGGGGCCCCACGGTGTGCTGGGGCTGGGGCGGCTCTGCGGTGTCCCCTCTCCCCCTGACACAGCCGTGGATGAAGAGTCTGAAGGGGAATGAGGAACTTGGCATTGGAATTAAGAAGCCGTCTAGACGGGGGCCCTTGGAGGCGTCAGCACGGAACGTGGATTTGTAGGGCCGAGGCTCTGTGGGCACCTTTGGCTGAAGGCTGTCAGGAGACGGCATTTTTCAGCTCACGTCACTGCTCCCACCAACCACTTCGCGTAAAATTGCCCATAAAAGCGAGCTGAAATTACAAGCAATGAAACCACAGCCCCCTTCCCGTGGCCGACCCTCTCCACTGCCCTCCGGGCAGCTCCGGGTCCCTGTGAGGCAGCTGTAGATGTTTCTCTCCCCTGAAGTCGCTTTAAATGGAAAACCCTTGTTTTCTAGGGCTGGGAACCCGGGCGGTCCCTCTTTAACTCCTCCTGGGAGGGGTACCTGCAGTCTTTGGGCCAGTTTCTGTCTCCTCTCCTTCCTGTGGGATGGCTTTGCAGGGCACACAGGGCCACTGGTGTCCCTGTCCCGAGGTGTCCCAGGAGACTGCT
>NW_024424897.1:4846088-4911819 GCF_017311325.1 Ursus maritimus | reverse complement strand
CCCCCCCCCCCCCCCGCAAGAGCCAAGAGCCGAGACGCCCATCAGCCTTGAGCACCCCTCACCGGCCGTCTCTCTCCAGATATGCTTTCCTTGGCCACATCTTCAGCTTTCAAACCAGTTTTTCCTGAGGTGGTTTACCTGATTCATTGGTTTGTTCATTTGTTCCTGAACATAGCAGGTGCTTGTTGGCCCAGGTCCGGTCCCGGCTCTGGGCTTTCAAAGATGCCCTGGCCCTGTCCTCATGGGCCCCCGTGGTAAGAAGGTGACTCCAGACAGTGCAGGGCAGGGATGGAAGCAAGCAGTGGGGTAGCACAGGGGCTGCACATCTCTGTGACCAGGGGTCCAAGGAAGGCTTCCTGAAGGAGGAGGCAAGGACCAGGAAGTGAGAAGTCTTCTGGGAGGGATTAGAACCAGGTTTACATTGTGGAAAGATCTCTCTAGAAAAGAGACAAGACTGGAGGGACACAGAGCAGAGAGGAAATTATTTCAATATTTGAGGTGAGAAATGACAGGGCCTTAGTTTCGGGGTGGTGTGTGGATAGCATCGGAGGGTCAGGAAGGAGTGGCCGGGCCCAGAAATTCAGAAGGCAGAACGGATGATGAGAGGAAATGATAATTAGTGCGACTTTCCCTTGCCGCGCCTCAGTTGATCCTACCAGGAACCCTGTGAGGGAGCCATTTTTATTGGTCTGTTGCTGAAGAGAAAAATGAAACTCCAGGAGGCTTAAGACTCCTCCGGGGTTAGCAACAGAGCTGGAACTGGAGCCCTATCTCTGCTGGCAGCCAGGGCTCGGATTTCAGGGATGGCACTGTGGTTCCACCATCCGCCATCCTACCGTCTGTGGCCTGGCTGGCCCGTGGAGGCAGGAGAGCTTAGTGGGCGGGAGTGTGGGCTCCGGAGCCCGACTGCCTGGGTTCCAGTCCCAGCTCCACAGCTTCCTGGCTGTGCAATCCTGGGTAAATTACTAACCCTCTCTGTTTCCTCATCTGTAAAGGGGGGAGCAGGATAAGAATGGGTCTGATCTTGTAGGGTGGTGGCCCAGATGAAAGGACTGAATGAATTAATAAACTGAAAGTGTGTAGAATGGTTCCTGTGTTCAACATTTTAGCCCCCCAGATGACGAAGATGGTGGCGCGTGCCTGAGAACATCAGGGCGGGGTCTCTCTCCCAGGGGAGAGCGGCTCATCTGGCCTCTCGGTGGTCCTGGGCTTTGGGACCGAGTCCAGGGCTGTGGGCAGTTTTGGGGCAACAGAAGGAAGGCCGCACGATTTTGTTGGCACCACACCTGGCCACGGAGGGACACGTTGCCTGGAAACCAACCGGAAGTGTAACGTGGACAAGCAGCCCTGTTACCGTGCAAGTAGCAACAAGCCAACCCACCCACCGCTGCTGCTTTCAGAATTGTTAGTCCATTTTCCCAGGCCCAGTTCCCTGTGGGCGGAGCAGCCCCCTCTTCCCGGTTTCTGCAAGGAAGGGGCGGCGGACTCATTTTGTCCTTCTGCCCGTGGCTCTGCTCTGAGTGGAGGGAAGCGGGGAAGGGGATGGTGTCTGTCTGTACCTGTGGTTCCCGTAGCCCAGAGCAAAGACGTTGCTCCTTTGTGGGGGCATCAGTCTTACCGGAGGAGTTTGGGGGTGAGAGAAAGCCCGTGCTTGAATAGGGATGTAGGGACGTCCTACAGAGTAGAATGCAAAATCTGCTGCACACTTCAGAATATCACCAAATATTTCATGAAGTCTCCAGGCTGTGGGAGCTGTTTCCTGTGATGGCTCCAGACCCCTGCGGTCTGGGCTCGTTCTCCTTTCCTTTCTGGGCATTTCCACAAAAAAAAACCCTCACGAAGCCTGCCCTGCCTTTGAAGTCCTGGAGCATCCCATGTGCTGGTGTGGTTGGAGAGAGGGGACGCGTGGCGGCTGGACGAGGGGGGAGGGAGCCCTTGGCCACTGTTCTGTATCCAGATTAGAAATTTGAGACGCTGCTTATTAGGTTTTTGCGTTCTCCTCTTGGCACTTAGCAGCCAAGGTTCTAACCTGGCAGGGGGAGCTGGGTGAGGCTGGGGTGCACTGGCTGGTGGAGAGCGAGCAGGCACAGGGAAAGCCCCTCCCTCCCCCTCCGCTACCCTTCTCTGCAGGGCACGGCCAACCCCTGATGCTTCAATTCCAATCACACATCACACACAGCCTCCCCTGCCGTCTTTCCATCATGGCCTTGTCATCTGGTTACCATAAACCTCGGGCAGTGTGCTCGGGGGACAGTGTGCACAGCGCCCCCTCCCCAGCTTCTGACGGTGATGTGCAGAGCATGAGCAGAGAGAGCGCAAAGACGTCCAGGCTGGTACTTTTCCACCTGGCTTGAACGGGCTCTAGGAGCCCGAGGTGTGACCCAGGGAGCCATCCATCGTGGCCCTTTGCTGTTGATGAGCCAGTGACCTTGTCAGAGCTCCTCCCCCACCCTGCCTGAGTCTGCTCTTCACATGGACCCCTGAAGGGGCTCACTGGGAGGTCTCCTGGACCCGTTCCAGTGCAGGCATCTGGACCACGAGTCCAAGGGAGATGGGAATTCAGGGGAGGCGGGTGGCTGCTATGGGGTCCCCAAAGAAGGGGGGGGCTTTTCTACTCCCTGCCTGGCTCAGGGGCTCAGTACGGACTTACTGAACGGGCAATCTACATGTTTCCTCATCCCCTCAGAGGGGTGGGTCGTCAGGCCAAGCCGGGGCTCCTGGATGGTGGGCAGGGGGGGTTCCGGGCAAAGGAATTTACACTAGCAGCTGTGGCCGTGTCCTCTAGGCTCCAGAGAGATGACCCAAAGGCTCTGGCACTGGGTCACGAGAGGTAAACTTGTGTACATGACCTGGTAGGCAGGGTGACCCTGTGGGGCAGGGCTGGGCGTCTCCATGGGCCATGAGCCAGTCAGCAGAGCGGAATTCTATCTCTGATGCAGGGCTCTCTGCTCCAAACACTGAAGCCTCACTAAGGACCATAGTGAGCATTTGTGGTAATTTGCGAACACTAGGTAAAGGTGCCCCCTCTGGGCAGACACAGCCCTGCAGGGAGCACATTTGTGCAGATTAACGAAAAGTGCTCCTTCCACCTGGTGGGTAGCCCAGGCCAGGGGCACAGCTTGGCAAGCTAGGCCGTGCTGGATCTCAGTCCTGCTTCCTCTCATTGGAGTCTCTTGTGCAGTGAAAAACCTACACAACTGGACATGGCCACCCCATTCACTTCCTTTCCCAGTCTGCCAGCGCTCATGTGCCAACCCCACATTCCTTTACAGTGCCCCCTCCCCCATGTTTATCCTGGGCTATAAGGACTGGGGTGGTTCCCGGTGCCCCAGATGCAGGGCTGATTGGGAAGGTGGGTTTCTGAGCCCTTGGGTCCCTCTTGGGGCTCAGACTCTAAAGGGCTCTTCTCTCAGTAACTTAGGGGTGCCGCCAGGCCGGGGGAACTGCCCGCTCACCATGCCCCTGCCTTTCGACCTCATCTACACCGACTACCACGGCCTGCAGCAGATGAAGCAGCACATGGGGCTGTCCTTCAAGAAGTACCGGTAGGAGGGTGCGGGCGGGTGGTGCCCCATCCCATGCCTCCCCTCACGCCCTGCCGGCTGGTCACCAGGTTGGGGAGACTGCCTCGTCCTGGGTTCTGGGGCGGGCAAGGCTCGCCCTGCCTCTGTTTTCCCCCTCCCCCATGACTGTCCTTCCCCAAGGAGCTCTGCCTCCCGCTAACTCGGACTGGGAGTCGCTTCAGTGCCCCTCTGCGGCAGGGCAGGCTGGGGCGGGGCTCGGAGGTTACCTGGATAGGGGTGGGCAGGGGAATGGCAGGGAGGAGTGGAAGGAATGGGACACTCGACTGGGGCATGACCTCGGCTTGTGGAGGCTCAACACCCTCCTCCTCCCTCCACCCCACCCCCCGGTCTGGAGGAAGGCCAATGGCATCCCTCCTAGTCTGTGCAAGAGCAGGATACGGGGTTTAGTTTAGCACATAGAGCCCTGCTATTTATTACATTTGCTCCAGTCCCATTGACTATCCCACATGATTTTATTAGGAAAAAAAGTGACAGGCGGTGTTATTGCTTTTATTATTAATGTGTGTTCTTCATGCACTCGGTGCCTCTGCCTCCCACCTCCTGCCCCTTCTCTGGGGAAGTAGTGCCGACCTCAGCAGTCTGTGGACAATTCTGGGTCACCGGGAAGGATGTGGGGTGAGGAGGGAGCTCCTTGGGGGGCTGTCTGAGTCTCCGCTGTTTCCTCCGAGCACCCACGCCCGGGGGTGGGACGGACGGAGGGGGAGGTTTTGGGGCGGCGCCAGAGCCTCTGCCCCTCTGGGAGGTGCATCTAAGGAGGCCAGGCTTGATTGCAGAGGACGCTTCAAAGCACTGCCTTCCCAAAGACGGGCCTGTGGCCGGGGCGTCCCCCAGGGCCCCGCCCTTCTGCACGCAGCCCAGATAGGCCAGGGGCATCCTCGGGGTGTCAGGTTCCTGGGCAGGGCGGCTATGAACTCGAATTTCTGCTGCTGTCTGCTCAGGAAAGTGCAAATCTTACAGGGGGGAGGAACCCCCACTCCAGGCAGTGCCCCTTCCTAGGCTCCCTTGGGGCAGCCCTAATAACTAAGTTTCTGAGTGAATGGTCCGTGGTTCAGGCGTAGCCACACAACCCCGAGACAGCTGGGCTGTGGTTATCCTCAGTCTGCAGATGGTGAAGCTGGCCCAGAGAGGTTAAGGTGCATGCCTGTGGCCACACGTCTGGGTAATGTCTGAGCCCAAGCTCTGACCACACATTGCCGGACCCGGCCAGCGGCTGGTGCCAGCACTCACGCTGGGGCAGCCCAGCCCAGGGAGACACGAGACGTTGCTGACCCTGGTTCCTTGTATCCCCCCACCCCGGGGCGGGGAGCAGGTGCCGAATCCGGGTCATTGACACCTTCGGGACGGAGCCTGCATACAACCATGAGGAGTACGCCACGCTGCACGGCTACCGGACCAACTGGGGCTACTGGAACCTCCACCCCAAGCAGTTCATGACCATGTTCCGTGAGTGTCCCGGCTGCGGGGTATGGGTGGGGCAGGGGCAGATGGGGCCTCCTCATGGTCTCAGGGGTGCACGGCAGGAGGCATGGTCTCCTGGCTTTCCTTCCTGCTGGTGTGGGAGTGGGACGGGCCCAGGCACCTGCCCGCTCCAGGAAAGCCTGGCTCGCCCATCAGCGAATGCCTGAGCCAGAGAGGAAGTGTCTTGCGGTGTCTGGGGAGCAGCCTGGGTGGGGCTTCCAGACTGGTTTACGAGAAACATGGTGACCTTTCCAACACATAAGGACGTGGCCTTTGCCTCCAGCATCACAGGCCGCTCTCAGAGAGCTGCTGAGCGCACCTTCCAGAACAAAGAGGATTCAGTGACCTTATAGAAAGAGAGGCCAGAAGTACACTGGAGGGTTTTAGCGGGTGGCAAAGGGGCAGAACGGGCAGGCTCTTCTAAGTGGAGGGAACAGATGAAGTGAAGACAGATGTGGAAAGAGCTGGAAGGTGCTGGAAATGCACGAGCTCCAGTAGGCTCCAGCACTGGGGATAATGGAAAGTGAGGCTGGGGGCTGGGGCCCCTGGGGAAACCCTCTGACGATGGGCGTCAGGCAAGGGATGCCATTTAGGACCGAGCTTTGGCTATTATTAGTGAGACTCTGAGATACGTACAGGCACTGACTTGCCCCCTTACGTGCAGGGTGCTGAAAATAATTTAATCCTTTCTTGACAACTAAGGGTCAATTCTCGCTCTTTCTGTGGTGCACGAGCCTTCGGGGACAGCGGAGGTGTGCAGAGCCGGGTGCCCTTGCTAAGTGGCCCCTTCCCCTGTCACTGTTTGATGTGGGGCTTTCTCTCCTCGCTGGAAGGCTGTCCGCTGTCACATTTAATTGTCGGCACCACATCCGCCTCCAGCAGCGTCTTGCACATCTAATTTGTGGCTCTTTGAAGGCTCTGGGTCAGAAAGCCAGATAAGCACCTTTTGTTAGGATGTGTCTAAATTAAGAGCCAACTGAGCAGGGTCCCGAGGAACTAACTGCTCGGAAGTAAAGTATCTGGTCTTTATTTAGCCTGTCAAATTAATGCCCCTCTTTGGGACACTTAGGGTCCTTTTTTGTCTTACTCTCCAGGTTCTAGGAGAATATTAGAGGCAGATGCAATTTCTGGACACATAAGTAATGGCTTGATTGGATTCCAGAAGGCTGGGGAGGTGGGCCATTCCTCAGAGCCCAGAGGAGGGACGTGAGGCCCAGAGGACTGAGGTCACGTGGCTCTCTGGGGACCAGACTCTGGAGGGAAGGAGGTGGGGTTAGTGGTGGGGATGGTGCAGGCAGCGTAACCAGCATATCTGATGGCGGAGAGCAGAGGTGGGGACAGAGCATGGTCAGTTAGCTTACAGGGGAAGCATCAAGCTGTGAGGCTGGCAAGGAGGACATGGCGGATCTGGGGGCACAGAGTGGGGTCTTCTAGCTCTGGTTCCTGAATTTATGCCAGATATCATAATTCAAGAGTCGCTGTAGATTCTTGAGCCAGGGAATGTCACGGAGAAAAAGGGTTGTTTTTTGTGTTTGTTTGTTTTTAAGATTTTATTTCTCTATTTGAGGGGCGGGGGGGAGGAGCAGAGGGAGACGGACAAGCAGACTCCATGCTGGAACCCGATGCAGGGCTCAATCTCACGACCCTGAGATCACAACCTGAGCCGAAATCAAAAGTCGGATGCCCAACTGACTGAGCCCCCCAGGCGCCCTGAGAGAAGGGTTTTTGGGGCACATTTTTCTGGAAGATTGCAGAGGACCAGAGGGGTGGTGGTATAGGAGGGGGAAGCAGGGGAGGGGGCGGTAAGCGGCTTCTGCAATAATCTACACTGGGAAAATGAGCACTTACGTGGGGTAGGACCCACTGGGTTTGCAGTTCCAAACCTGGCAAACTCCTACTCATCCTCTAAAACCCCAACCCAAATATCTCATTTACTGACTGCCACTTTCACCGATTCCCTCATCTGCTGTTGCTCCTTCAGCTCTGTTTTTATACCTGTTAAATCCAATTCTATAAAAGCGTATGTTGAAGTATGTTACAGTTATTTGCTTGTACATTTATTCCTCCCTGATAGATTATGAACCACTCAAAAGGGGCCACTGATTGGTTTATCTTTATCTCCCTGGAGCCTATCAAGGTCCTCAGAAAATGTTAATTGATTGAGTAAATTAAAGAAACAGAACAAAAAAGGAAGAGAGGGGCTTGCCAGTTTTAATGATATACCGAGTCCAGGAAGAATTCATCAGCAGACCTGTTTCCCCATCTAGCCAGGTGGTTTCCCCAGTGAGCTAAGTGGGAGGCTGGCTGCCTCTCCCAGCCTCTCCTTTGCCCGCAGAGCTGGGAGCTCTTTGCTTGAGGGTCCCTGTTATTTTAACCGATTGGATATTTCCCTGTCCCACGCCCACCAGTTTAGTTAACTGGGCAGAGCTGGTAGAATGAGGGCTTCTTTAGCTCGGTGGATAGGGAGGCCTTGGCATGCAGGAAAGAGGCCTGGGGGCAGCCCCAGCTGGAGCCCGGGGGTGGGCAGGGAAGGGGTCTGGGCAGGCAAACTGGTGAGGGAGGGTCTGGGATGCCCTGCTGGGCCCCCTCCCCGGCCTGGGCAAAGCCTCCTGAAACAGGAGAGCTGCCCACACCCTGACCATCAGAAGTAACTCCAGGTCTCCGGGCCCCTCCTTATGCTCTTGAAGCTCTAGAAGAAAGGTCATTTTCTTCTGCGGTCAGCAAAGGCCCGTCCTTGCAGCTGGACTTTCAGACCCAAGAATCCGTGAGCTTTCTGGGGCACTTAGGCAGGAAAGCTTCACTTCTGTGATGCTGTGGACATTGATGATGACTTTTATGGGTAGAAATACTATGTTAAATCTATGCATTTGATTGAGGTATATACAGCTCAATTTCAGAAATGCTAAAATGTGGAAACGTGCATCTGAAATGGAGAAATAGGGTATTTGGCCTCAGGGCTGTTTTGGGCAATCAAGGCCATGTGGCCTCCACCAGCCTACTCAGCACAGCCTCCCCGACCCAGGAGGGCAGAGTAGACTTCACTGGGTTTAACAACATTCTATTCAAGGTCCTGGACACAGATGGGAAGGACCCTGTGCCTTGCAAACCTATGGCAGGTGTATGGTGGCCGACAGAGCTAATTAGCATGGCCGAGGAATAGGAGGACGGGCTAAGACGCATTCCCTGCTCCCTGTGTGCTGGGTTCTGGGAACAAGTGAGTAGGTCTTGCCGGTTTTAATGATATACGAAGTCCAGGAAGGAATTCGTGAGCAGACCTGTTTCCCCATCTAGCCAGTGTGGGCTGTAGTGTAGCAGAGACAGAACCACGGGGGTGGAGCCACAGAGGGAGCCACCGGACCCCATGCAGAGCATTTTCTCATCCGAGTAAAGGGAGGAGGGCACTCCAGGCAGAGGGAACAGCAGGGGCAAACACTTGGGGGTGGGGAAATTGAGGATGTGTCCACACGTTCCTGAGCGGGTGCGCCAGGCTCTTCCAGGTGCTGGGGACACAGAAGTGAGCGAATCAGAGGCCCTGCCCTTATGGGGCTTATATTCTGACACCAACAAATGATCCATTAGATATATGATATCATGTTTGGTCCGTGAGTGCAGGCTAAGGGACAGAGGGTGACCAGGGCCAGGGAGGACCTTTCTGCAAACAAGCAAGGGGGCTGGATGACCTCCCGGCTTTCCCTCTGCCCGAGGCTTTGTGACAGTCTCTGGGAGAAGGAGATGCCCGGGGCCGGGACACCGATGGGTGCTCTTCCCGTCCTCCACCAGACCCCGTACCTCCCAGCCCCCTTCCCCCTTCCTTGTCAAACAGGGCTCCCTCTGATGGGGCCTGTCTAGGTAGACCTGGGGCACAGCCTTGGCTGTGTGGCAGCCCCCTTCCTGACCCCGTGGTCTGGCTGTAGCTCACACCCCGGACAACTCCTTCATGGGTTTCGTGTCCGAGGAGCTCAACGAGACGGAGAAGCAGCTCATCAAAGGTGGCAAGGCCAGCAACATGGCCGTGGTGTACGGCAAGGAGGCGAGTATCTGGAAGGTAAGCGCCGCCCCCGGGAACTCCCACCTCCAGGATTTGGCTCTGTCCACCACCCTCAGCTCCGGATGCCAAAATGTCCCCCACTGATGTGTNNNAAACCCAGATGTCCTTTATCAAGGACTGTGACCTAACCCGCCACCCTCCCTAGGACCGCATCGATAAACACTGAGCCTGGCAAGGGGGCTTGGGCAAGACTTGGGGCCTCTGAGGGATGGGAGGCAGTGCAGAAGGCAGGAGAGGCTTAGAACCCCATCTTCAGGGCGGGGTCCCCGGAGAAGCGGTCCCCGCACGGGGGGTTAGGCGCTCAGTGCTCACTGACCTGTTCTCTCTCTTCTTTTCTCTGTGCCCTCCTGGCAACGAGGCAGCTCCAGGTAGGGTGCCTGCATGCCACGCGCTCCCCCTGCTCCCCTCTGCTCTCAGTAGGGTGTCCCCTGGGGTGCTCTCGAGTCCTCTGACCCGGCGGGGTGCAGGGGGAGGGGTGGGAGGTCATTCTCATGTGATGTGAAAGGAGCAGGCTGCGAAGGGAGCCCAGGGCGCTGGGGAAGGCGGTAGCACGGACTGTGTCTGCTTTTACCAGAAAACACTGCTAGGGAACTGCCCCGGGAGAGTGAGAGGTTATGAAGTCTGGGAAGACAAAGGCTTTATCTCTAGCTCCGGGGCCTCGGTGATAGCCGGGAGCACCACTGCTCTGCAAGAGACCTCAAAGCAACTGCTTCCCCAGAAAAACATCTTTGCTCTGGTCTTTGCGACTGGAGGAAGTCGGAGGTGGCTGGATGAAGAGGATGAGGGGAGCACCCTGGGACCGATGCAGCCCGGAGTTCAGGGGACCTGCAGGCAGGGAAGTGGAGGAGGCAGGATGACGGAGGTCCTCATGGGGGCAGCGGCTGGATCAGGGCGAGCGTTTGGGTGAATTTTGTGCGCTGAGAACACTGGAGATCCGCTATTCTCTTGGCAAATTTCAAGTATACAATACAGTATTTTTTTTTTAAGATTTTATTTATTTATTTGACAGAGAGACAGCCAGTGAGAGAGGGAACACAAGCAGGGGGAGCAGCAGAGGAAGAAGCAGGCTTCCACCAGAGCAGGGAGCCTGATGCGGGGCTCGATCCCAGGACCCTGGGATCACGCCCTGAGCCGAAGGCAGACGCGTAACGCCTGAGCCCCCCAGGCGCCCCGCAATACAGTATTTTTAACCACAATCACCATGCTGTTCATTAGATCCCTAAACTTACTCTTCATACAACTGAAAGTTTGTCCCTTTGACCAACCTCTCCCCGTTTGTGCAGCCCCAGCCCCTGGCGACTACCGTTCTGCTTTGTTTCTATGAGTTCCACTCTTTCAGGGTCCACATATAAGTGGGATCACGCCGTATTTGACTTTTCCTAACTTAGAGAGTCTCAGCCTTTTAAAATGAAGTAGAATACCAGAAGGGATAGCAGAAGACCTTCTAGGTATTAAGGGTAAATATTGTTTTAAGATTTTATTTTTCTTGAGTAATCTCTACACCCAACGTGGGGCTCGAACTCACAACCCTGAGATCAAGAGTCGCGTGCTCCACTGACTGAGCCAGCCAGGCGCCCCAAGAGTAAATATTGTTTTGTGAAACTTAAAGTTTACATAGATGCATGCACACACATGTGCCTACGTGCATACATGCACACGTACACATGCGTACACAATGCACACACGCACGCACACATACATACATGCACAGGTGCGCGCATACATACATGCACACGTGTGCACACATACACGTGCATACATGTACACACGGGCACACATGCACACACATGTGCACACATGCACACACGTGTGTGTACATGCACATACATACATGCACGTGTGCACACACGTGCATGCACACACGTGCATGCATACACACACGCATGCATATATACGCGTGTATGTAAAAAAAGGTTGCTGAACAGTATATACAACATGAACCCATTTGTGCATGTGTTTTAAGGAAAATGTCAATATGCTTTGAATGCATAAAAGGTCTGAGAAGGTACACAAGAAACTGCCCACAGCAGCTGCCTCTGGTGATGGGATGAGGAAGCTGATGTTGATGGGCGTGTGGAGCGGTTCTCTCCACACGTCACTTACTGGCTTGATTTTTCTCCTGTGAGCCTGTTTAGTTTCACGCTATGTTGTCCTTTTACGTTTAGTGTGATCTCTGGTACATCGGCTTGGAATCTACCATTTCACTGGGTGATCTCTGTTTCTTTTTCTTGACTGTTCCATGTTCTTTTCCCTCTCATGCTGTCTTTTACACTGATCTGTATTTTGAGATCACCCCCCTTCACTCATTATACTCTCTCCTGGGCTTGTGGTGGCTGCAGTGAAGACGACAGCATGCATCCTTGACTTACAAAAGTCTCGTAAAAATCAGTACGTTTCCCTTTTATAGGATAACAAAAGAACCTTCAAATGCTTTAATTACATCCCCCCAGCTTATGTGCTCTCATTTTATTTTGATTTCCTGAGATGCCCTCACTTCACCCTTATTCTTAGTGGGTATGTTCCCTGTGTACAGAATTCTAGCTTGGCGGTTCCTTTCTTTCAGTGTTAAGAAAATACTCTGTTGTCTTCTGGCCTCTGTGAGCCTTGTTGTTCCTTCACAGGTAATTTGTCTTCTTTCTCTGCTCACTGTTAAGACCTCGTGTGTTTGGTTTTCAGACGACTTACCATGGCGTGCCTCTGTGTGGTTTTCTCTGGATTTCTCCTACGTGGCATTTGTAGATCTTTTCGAATCTGTGGTTTGATCTGTCATTGGTCTTAGAACATTTTCAGTTAGTGTCCCTCTAAGTATTGATTCTGCTCTAGTCTCTGTGCCTCTGGGACCCTATTTCTGCATACATTAGACTCCAACCCCCCCCCCCCCCCGTCTCTTACATTCTTTTCTGTGATTTCCACCCCTCCTCTGGGCTTCATTCTGGATGTTTTCTTTTGTTCTTTCGCTAAATGAATTCTCTCTTCAGCTGGGTCCAATCTGCTGTGAAATCTGTCCATTCAGTTCTTAATTTCAGCCACTAGATTTCTTTCTTCTAGCACTTCCATTTGGTTTCAAACCTTATCTTCTATTTCCTTGACTACATTCAGCAGATTTATCTTGAAGTCTGTATCTGGTAATTCCAGCTTCCAGATCTCCTACAGATCTGTTTTTATTGTCTGTGTCTCTTGGGTTTTTTTTTTTTTAAGATTTATTTATTTATTTGAGAAAGAGTGCAAGCAAGCTGGTGAAGAGCAGAGGGAGAGGAAGAGAGAGAATCCACAAGCAGAGTCCCTGCTGAGCCTGACACAGGGCTCGATCTCCCGACCCTGAGATCATGACCTGAGCAGAAACCAGGAGTCGGCTGCTCAACCAGCTGAGGGACCCAGGAGCCCCTTTGACTCTTGGGTTTTAATCATATTGTCATGTACCTGATTTTTCTAAAAATCAAGGTGTTTAAATTTTTTCTTTAAGAATCTGTTTTTAACAGGCTTTACTGAGATATAATTGACATGCATATACTACACATCTCACATATATAATTGATAAGTTCCAACATACATACATACCTGTGAAACCATCGCCACAGGCAGGACGGCGGCATCCACTGCTCCCAGGGTCCCTTCTTCCCACCTCTCCCCTCCTCCCCGCCAGACAGCCCATGATCTGCTTTCTGTCACCATACGTTAGTCCTCATTTTCTATAATTTTATATAAACGGACTCACATGGTATATACTCATTTTTTGTCTGGGTTTTCTCAGAGTATAATTATTTCAAGATTCATCCATGCCGTTGCATGTATCAATTCTTGATTCCTTTTTATGGCTGCATACTTCCTGCATTGCATCGAAATCCATCGTATTCCACCACACCTTTTTCATCTGTTCACCTGTTCGTGGACATTGGGGTTGTTTTCAGTATTTGGCTGTTACAAATAAAGCTGTTATGAACATTCATGTACAAACGTTTCTACCGACATACGCTTTCATTTCTCTTAGGTAAATACCTAGGCATGGAATGGCTGGATCATACGGTAGAACTAGGCTGCACATTTTAGGAAAAGCGGTCATACTATTTTACGATGCTACCAGTAATGTACGAGAGTTCCAGTTCTGTTACAAAGTCATCAATACTTGCATGGTCCAGGTTTTCCGTTCGAGAAGTCCTGTAGATGCGCGATGGTATCTTAGGGTTTCAGCTTGTAGCTCCCTATGACTGATGATGGCGAAGATATTTTTGTGTGCTCATTTGTCTTCCCTGTGTCTTTTTTTGGGCAAAGTGTCTTTTCAAAATGTTTGTCCATTTAAAGAATTGGGTTGTTTTCTTACTATTGAGTTGTTAGAGTTTTGTACACATTCTGAATATCAGTCTTTTATCTAATATATGCTTGGCAAATAGTCTCTGTCTGTGGCTTGTCTTTCTCTTAACAGCATCGTTCAAAGAGCAAAGCTCTTCATTGTAATGAAGTCCAGTGTTTTATGGATTACGCTTCTCGTGTCATGTCTAAGAAATCTTTGCCTAACCCAAGGTCACTAAAGGTTTTTCTTCTGTGCTTTCTTCTTTAAGTTTTATAGTTTCACATTTTACATTGAAGTCTCTGGTCCATTTTGAATTAACTTTTATATATGATACAAAGTACAGATTGAAGTTCTGGTTCTTTTCCCTTTTTTGCATGTGGATACGCGATGTTCTGTGACCATCGGTTGAAAAAAACTGTCCTCCATCCCCTGAAATGTCTTTGCACCTTTGTCAAAAATCAGTTGACCATGCGTGTGTGGGTCTGTTTCCGGACTCTGTTCTATTGCACTGATCTATCTGCCTTGATGCCAGCAGCAGACCGCCTTGATTACTGTAGTTTTGCAGTAAGTCTTGAAATTAGGTATAGAAATCTGTCTGCTTTCTTCTTTCTCAAAGTTGTTCCTTCTAAGCCTGCTGGGGTTTTGATTGCGATTTCATTGTTTTTTGTTTTGTTTTGGAGTTCTGGAAAATGAATATAAAAAATTGTAAAAATAATTTGGGGATGGTGCCCTCTTCTTCCAGAGAGGATTTTATTTTTACTCTTAGCTTGTGGTTGGGGCTTCAGAAATCTTGGATCACCTTCATCGTGATAGGGATTGAGACTATTTAAAACTGATTCAGCCCCAGGGGTGCCTGGGTGGCCCCATCAGTCAAGCATCTGACTCTTGGTTTGGGCTCAGGTCCTGTTCTCAGGGTCCTGGGATCCAGCCCCGCATCAGGCTCTGTGCTCAGTGCGGAGTCTGCTTCAGATTCTTTCTCCTTCTGCCCCTCCTGCTTGTGCTTTCGCTCTTTCTCTCTCTAAAACAAATAAGTAAAACTTAAAAAAAAAAAAAAGACACCCCCCACACACAAAAACACAGACTCAGCCTCCGTAGGGGCTTCTCTAGGTCCGGCCAACCCTTTCTTCCAGTGTGTAATTCCTTAGAGTTCCAACTGAGAATATGGAGTTTCCATCAGGGTCCCCCCTTGGCAGACCCTGAACTCTCACTTGTCCTCCAGCTCTACAGGGCGACTAGAAGCTCTGCTCAGGCTCCTTGATGCTGACCCTGGAGTCAGCAGGTGCCCTCCGGGGGGAAGGGGGAACGCTGACCCCAGCACCAGCCTCCACGATCTCCTTCCCTTCTTCTCCCAGATCTTGGCCTTGTAATTCCTCACGCTTTCTTAGATTTTCACTACCTTCACGGAAATTTTTGTACTTCCCCGTCTTTCCTGGTTGTTCTCAGAGGCAGGGCTAGTCTGCATTCCCCACTTCACCATTACCCGAAGACGAAGGCCTCCTTATGAAAAATGTCTACTGTTGGAGTTTCAAAATGTGAATTGTTAATTATTCTGATGTCCACTGATAACATTCTTCAAGAGCTGTGGTTTACAGACTGAACTTGGGCCCAAGCTCCTTGTTGTCGTGTTGTCTGACCTCATGGCTAGCCAGCAGGACGGGGAGAACCTGGCTGCTTTTTTTCTGACCTGTTGGTCTGCTGGGGACTAGCCCTACGTGAAAAAGCCCCTCCCCGCCCCAGTCTTCTCTTTGATTTTGTAGCTCCTTTCTTTTCAGCGTATCTCTTCTTCTCTTCTGGGAGTCTTAAAAGCCCCCAGGAAGTAGAACCCAGTGGCAGATCCCAGGCTTATCCCTAATGAGGTCCTACACTGACCACAGCTCCTGGCTCAGGGCTCTGGCCATGGGGCCAGACGGGTGCCCGGGGGTGGAGCTGTTCGCCATTCCCCCTTGCTCTGCCTCCCATTGTCCCCTTCCCCTGACGCTGGGCCTGTTTCCAACGCTCTGGGTGGGCAGAAAGCAGAGCATGGATGTGGGACTAGAGTCTGAAGGGGCTGAGTGGAGGGTTTTCACTCACAGGTGTCCTCCGTAAGGACGAGGGCTCCGTCTTGTCCCAGCTGTGCTCCCAGCAGTGAGCTCCGTGCCAGCACATAGCAAGCGCTCGATAAGAATGTGCTACGTGGATGCAGGGAGGGAGAGGAGGGGCGAGTGGGTAGGAGGAAGGAGCAGATGAATGGACAGATGGGGCGAGGGACGCATGCCTGTGTGGAGGGCGGAGGGATCGACGGGTGGATGAGATGATCTCGGCCCCACAGCTCCTCATATGGCCTCGGAGAGCACCCTCGGCTCAGGGAGGCCGAGCTGCTTCATTCGGGTGCATTTACATGTGGGTCCCCACAGGGTTTCTTTGCAGAGAAATCAGTTCCATGACTAAAAATAGCCTAGTCCAACCTCGGCAGCTCACCGGTGAAGAAAATGAGGACCAGAGAGGAGAGGGGCCTTGCCCAGGCTCCCACAGCCGGCTGAAGGCTGACCTAAGACCGGCCCCGCATGTTCTGATTCCAGACCGGGGTGTTTCCGCGGACAGCTCTGCGCTCCACAGTTGGGGCGAGGCTCCCATCTGCACCCCGTCCTCTTCCAGGGGAAGGAGAAGTTCCTGGGCATCCTGAACAAGTACATGGAGATCCACGGCACTGTGTACTATGAGAGCCAGCGGCCCCCCGAGGTCCCGGCCTTCGTGAAGAACCACGGCCTCTTGCCACAGCCCGAGTTCCAGCAGCTGCTGCGCAAGGCCAAAGTGAGCCCCGCGCCCGCACCGTCCTCACCCCAGCCTGGCCACAGACCACGTGGCCCCCTCCACACCTGCCACCGGGGCTCGTGGCCCCTTCCACGTGTAGACCTGCCCCAGTCTGCTCTGCTGCCCTGAGCCTCACGTGCAGGCTTCCTGGGGTCGTGGCAGAGCTGGGGCAGAGGGGTCTGCACAGGGCCCGCAGAGCCGAGGCTCAGCAATGGGGAAGAGGAAACAGGCTGCCCTCCTCACCCCCTCAGTACCAGGGCAGCTCAGCGGACTCCTGGGCCAGGCCTAGCTTTTGGAACTGCTGAAGGGTTGGTAGGGCAGGCTGAGGGCGTGTCCCGGCTGGAGTGCATGAGTCTGCTGACTGCTTCTGGAAGTGCTGTGCTGTATTCCTGGAGCAGCAGCTGGCACAGTGGGCATGACTCTGCTGTTGGGCCCTGAGGGGTCAGCTGAGGCCGGAGGGTCCTCTCCTGATATAGCCATAGCTCTTTCCTCAGGCTTCCTAGATATGTGTGTATGTGTGTTGGGGCAGCAGGAGAGACTGTGCAGTGAGCAACCTGAGCAACCTTACAGAGCAGCCCTGGGTTCAGAATCATTTATTGATTGCCTTCTGGGGGCCAGCCCTGTGAGCACTCCTGGCATGAGTTAGTTGCTGGCTAATTGTTTTTAGGATGAGTAAAGTTCCTTTAAGTTTAGCTGTAGGTATGGGTCTGAAGCCTTCTGAGCTTGAGATCCTTCTCTTTTCCCCTCCAGAATCAGAGCCCGCTAGAGCAGGAAGATTACTACCTAATCAGACCTCGTCATTTCACAAATGGGGAAACTGAGGCCCAGAGAGGGGAGGTGCATGCCATGGCAGCCTACCGGTCTGGGCAATCTTTCCAGCCCCGACCACCTCCCGTGAATGTCCCAGCCCTGGCTTCCTGGGGCTCTGGTGCCCAGCCGTCCCTGACCATCGTGCCACCTCACTTCCTCAGCTCTTCATAGGCTTCGGCTTCCCTTATGAGGGCCCCGCGCCCCTGGAGGCCATCGCCAACGGCTGTGTCTTCCTGCAGTCCCGCTTCAGCCCGCCCCACAGCTCCCTCAACCACGAGTTCTTCCGAGGCAAGCCCACCTCCAGAGAGGTGAGTGGGGAGGGTCTGAGGTGGGGACCCCTGCAGTCCCTGGAAGAGGGAGACAGGCAGGGGTGAAGGGACAGACGGGACAAGTGGGTGGGGGGCCTCCCCTTAGCGCAGGTTGGCCTGGCAGGCACAGGGAGAAGCTGCTGCTCTCTCCGCCCGGCCAGGTGTTCTCCCAGCACCCCTACGCAGAGAACTTCATCGGCAAGCCCCATGTGTGGACCGTCGACTACAACAACTCGGAGGAGTTTGAAGCAGCCATCAAGGCCATCATGAGAACCCAGGTGAGGCTCAGATGCACTCACTGGAGGTCTTAGCTCTCAGTAGAAAAAGACGCCCCTCTTGGTGAATTCACACTCGCAGGCCTGGGTTGGCAAACTCGATGGGGGGTCCCCACTTACCAGCTTGAGTTTGGGGGTGGGGGAAAGGAGAGGCAGGGAAGTGCCTTTGTGCTGTGAGCAACCTGCACAACCTTACATGGCAGCCCTGGATCCAGAATCATTTATTAAGCACCTTCGGAGGCTAAGCCCCATGAGCACTCTTAGCACAAGTTAGGTGCTGAGTAAATGTTTCCAGGATTAGTGCAGGGAGGTTCGTGGAACTTTGCTGGTGGTGTGGGCCTGTGGCCTTTTGACAGCATATTTTAAACTATACATGTGCATACAGGTCATTTGGGGATCTTGTTGAAGTGCAGGTTTGGATTCAGCCATTCTGGGGTGGGGCTGAAATCTTGCATTTCTCCTGAGGTCTGGGGTGGTGTCAGGCCTAGGGCCACCCTTTGAGTAGCAAGGGGGAAGAATTTTCTGGGTTTCCTTCAGCAGGTAGGTGGGTGTTGGCATGTGCAGGTACACATGTGTGGGTGGGGGGAGGGCAAGGAGGGGCTTGTGCAGCCTATCTCCTCGGCAGCCCCCTTTGTGGCTTCTGATGGCCCCTCGTGCTCTTCTCTTCATTTTGGAAAGGGGTCAGGCCATGCAAACGGTGCTCTGCTCGCCATGATCCCTCTGGACCCGCCTCTTGCTCTAGCTTGGACACGAGGCTGAACAAAGATCACCAGCCCTGCGGGTGTCCCCTTCCTTGCCCAGCCCCATGGGCAGGGAGTGTGTCCTCCCAGGGAGGGGGAGTTTGTACCGCTCAGGGTGAACTTCTGGGTCTGGGGCAGACCTGGAGAGCCTTGGTCTTGGCNCCGCCACAAGGGAGTGACGTGATAGACAGGCTCCTTGTGCAGAGGAGAGCCACCCCCGGGAGGACACAGCTGGCCAGTGTGTCTGCTGCCCCAGGGGAGCTGGGGGCACTGCCAGGCTCAAGGGCAGAGACTAGCGGGGATAGACACCCTGCAGGGGGACTTACCAGCTTAGCTTTGGGGCCAGAGCCCTTGCCGGTTTTCCTGACCCTGAGGCAGGCTTGCATTTTTTTTAACACTCCCCTGCCCCACATTCACTATCACTCACTCCCACTCGGGACCCCCAGCCTTGGCCCCCACCCTTGCGGATGCCCCCAGAAAATCCCTTCCTACCTCGCCTGCTCCCTTCCTCCACTGACCACACCCTCGTCCTTCTGTCTGGGGGTGAGTGTTTGGTCTAGTGAATTGCCCAGAAGAACATTCGCTGTGTCATAGCCTCCGCCCATCTTTAGTTGTAACAGATGTGGCCAGGTTGACCTGCAGAGTGGCTGAGCCCCCGGACCCTCCCTGAGCATCGGGGGGCGCCCTCCCCTCCTTAATCATCAGCTTGAGCAGATCTCTACTGTGAGTTCCTCCAGGTCACGGACTATCTTAGATTTGTTCCTCCAGGAGGTGACCCCGGGCACAAGCCGTTTATTTGGGAAGTGATCCCAGGAAGGAGGGTCCTGGAGTGACAAAGTGAGACAGTGTGCTGTGGTCACCCCTGCCGGCACCTGGCTCAGTGCTGGTGGGGACCTCTGACGGATGGCGTAGGTCACATCCCAGATTGTCCTGCCTGAGAATCGAGTCAACCAAGGGTGTTTATCTCCAGCTCCATCCATCACTGGCTGGGGGCTGCACGTGGGGACCCTCGGTGGGCTGAACAAGACAGTCCTTGGGTGAGGGGCTCTCCTGGTGGCCTCAGGACAGAAGAAAAAAGCCGCTGCTGAAAACTGACCAACCCCAGCCCCAAGCGGTGGCACAGCACCCTACATCCAGGGTGGACGCTGCACCGAAGGCCCCCCAACAAGGCAGATCGCTACCCTGGAGGGGCCCCCCACCCCGCATCCTCCTCCCGCTCCTTCTCCCCTCCCCTTGAAAAGCAAACCTCCGAGGCTTCTGTCCCGGGGACGAGGACGGGGTGGACGGGAGACCAGCAAGGTTTTTGCCCACCCCCAGGGCTCAGGTCTGGCCCAACAGATCTCAGCAAGACCTGGTGCTGGGCTAAAGGAGCACGAGCCCGGCCCTGCAGGGAGCACGTTGCCACCGCGGAGCACAGCCGGGCTGCACAGGGGTCTGCAAGTGAGCGCGCCCGTGCGTTCGCGTGTTCTTTCTGGTCGGACACACGAGAAATCGCTGACAGCGCCTGCCCTGGGGAAGGGCCTGGGTGTCTGGGGTGGGAGGAAACTTACTTTTCATTAGTTTTCCTTTTGGTTTTTTTTTTTTTACACGAACATCTGTTTAATTTTGTTAATTAGTTAAAAAATTACAGTAACAAAAGGGTCAGGGAACCAAGATTTTGCAGATCTGCTGAGCTGAGACTTGCAGGTAGGCCCCAAACCTGCTCACCCCGCTGCCTTCAGCCCCTTCAGGGGTCCCACCCTTCCTCCCAGGCAGTTCACCCCTTACCCAGGAATCACCTGAGGTGGTTAAAATACAGGTCCTGGGCCCGTCTTCTGATTTTATTTTTTTAATATATTTTTTAAACATTTTTTAAAAAGATTTTATTTTCGTATTTGAGAGAGAGAGATCACGAGCAAGGGGGAGGGGTAGAGGGAGAAGCAGACTCTCCGCTGAGCAGGGAGCCCGACTCAGGACTTGATCTCAGGACCCCGAGATCATGACCCAAGCCGAAGGCAGACCCTTCACCGACTGAGCCACCCAGGTGCCCCCCTCCCGTCCTCTGATTTTGAGGGACCCTGCGTGGCCTTGGCATCTGTATTTTCAGCAAGCGGCCTGGGCCGCTCTCCTTTTTTTTTTTTTTTTTAAAGATTTTATTTATTTATTTGACAGAGAGAGCCAGCGAGAGAGGGAACACACACAGGGGGAGTGGGAGAGGAAGAAGCAGGCTCCCAGCAGAGGAGCCTGATGTGGGGCTGGATCCCAAATCGCTGGGATCACGCCCTGAGCCAAAGGCAGAAGCTTAATGACTAAGCCACCCAAGTGCCCCCTGGGCCACTCTCCTAATCCTATTTTAGAGAACTGATTGAGGGCCGGTGTCAGGGGACACAGCTTGTTCTGCAAGTCCTGGGGCCTTTCATGGGGAGAGGGAGGGAGAGAGACGAGGCACAGGGAGGAGCTGAGAGAGACCTGCTGTCCCCCCACGCAGGGTGGGTGGGTTTGCCGTTGGCACCTCTCTGTGGGGGGGAGGCCAGGCCAGCAGCTGCCCGCCCCCTCGCTCCCCCGCTCATGACCGGCACCTGCAGCCCGTCGAGACTGATGACTGTTCACACCTGTAACTAGGCCTAATGAGGGTAATTTCCAGGCAGGCGGCTCCTACAGTGGAGATTCACGGCAGGTGGGACGCGGCTGGCTGCTGCAAATTACCCGTGACAGTGACGGGCTTCAAAGCGCTGCGGGAGTGGCTGAGGGAGGGGTGCTGCCGTGGGACAAGCAGAGTGACCTTTGGAGGGGAGCTCTCTCCTCTGGGGCGTTATCTATAGCCAGGGCTGGAAGTCATGCACCCCGGGGGAGCAGCTGGCTGCCGGCGCCGTCGTGGCCGCGGGCCGAGCTCCGGACCCAGCGGTGCACGGCGCGGGGCTGGAAAGGCCGCCATGCGGCTGTGCTGCGCACTGGTGGCTGGATGCAGGCCCTGGGGTTCTCTGGGAATCCGGGACTGCCCCTGGATCAAGAACAGCCGCTCACAGTGGGAACTGGGGCCAGGCCACATGGGTGGGCTCTTGTCCCAAGAACCTTCCGGTGACCTGAACCCATTTTAGGGGGAGCAGCGGTGGCTGCTGAGCAGTCCTCCTCAGCCCCGGGGTTGGGAGTGCCCCCAGCAGAGGGCCCAGGGTGGGCCTCCAGGCTTCGAGGTGGGGTCTGCAAGAAGCAGGACCCGCCCGGCGCACCTGTCCGGGCCTCTGATGCTGCCCGGCTCTGGTGACGGGGAGGGAGGCCGCTCCCTCTTGGGCACAAGGGCTAGATCACGCTACCTGGGCTGCTGGCAGGAGAAGGGCGTAAATGGGAATCTGGCTGGGCCAGGTGTGCCCACCCCCCCCACAGCATACACAGACACACGTAGATATGTCTGTACACACGTATGCACACAGCACATACGTACACAACACACACACGTACACAGATATGCATGCGTACACAGTCATGCACGCACATGTACACACATACACAACAGACACTCACACCCGTACACATAGACGTGCATGCACATGCACAAAACAGATATGTATACACACAAGCCAGCATATATGCACACACGCGTGCACACACACGTGCACACGCGTGCACACACACTGGGGAGATGGGAGGGTGAAGGCCCAGTCTGTCCCTGTCCAGCCACGGGTTCCCTCCAGGGTGGCTGTGTGCGGGGTGGGGTCAACAGGGAGGGCTTGGTCAGGTACAAAGAGTGCAGGGGAGGTGGGGTACCCACTTACAGGAGGCGGACACCCCCTTTCACGCTTCTCCCTATTCTCCTTGCTCCTCAGGCCCCAGCTCCTCAACCCACCTGCTCCCAGCCACCCCCAGTGCGGGCTGTCTTGGAACCGTTAGCTGCTTAGACGGTCTGTGGCCTCTGCTGGGGGTGCGTGTGTTCGGTCCTTCCCAGGGGCCCGGCCTGGCGGGAAGCCTTATAGATGCATCCCATGCCATCTGGCGGGGAGTTGCCCCTGTGTTCCTTTTTGTGAACACTCTACGTTCTGGGCCGAATACAGGCAGAGCTGGAGACGCTGTTTCTTGAGCACCTTCTGTATACCGGGCACTAGGCCGGGCAGTGGGCTCAATGGTGGAGGAGTCACAGTCCAGTTCTCAAGGGTCCTGTCACCCGGGAGACGCGAGGGATAAATCAGGAATAATGACACAGGTGCTGGAGGAATTCTTGGGTGCCGCGAAGGAAAGTGGTCCAGTAACGGGTGGGGCTGGGGCTCAGGGATCGCTTTCTGGAGGTGTCGCCTAAGGGGGGGGTGTGAATCCATCTGGCTGGCTGCGGGAAGAGCAGGCATCAGAGCCTAGGAGGGGATGGGGCTGAGCTTTAGGGAAAGGGGTGTGCAGCTGGGAAGGGGGTGGGAGGGAGTGGGATGATCCCAGGGTCACTGGAGGGTGTACCAGGGATCTGAGTGGAGGGGCCAGGTCGATGGGGTGACGGACTCCCTGGGCACACCAGATTTCTGCGCCCAGTGCTGAGCATGGCCAGCCCGCAACAGCCAGGTCTAGGGGGCCCCGGGGTGCCTCCTGCCCCATGTGTCTGCCCATCTCTTCCACAGGTAGACCCCTACCTGCCCTACGAGTACACCTGTGAGGGGATGCTGGAGCGGATCCATGCCTACATCCAGCACCAAGTAGGTGGGCCCTCCACTCTCTGCCCCAGGGATGGGGGGGCTACCCCACACCCCAAAAGACCTGAGGAGGGGGCCAAGCCAATTCCATTGTCTGAGGAAGCTCTCCCCTCCAGGGCTCTGTGCCCCTTAACCTCCTTCTCCTCCTGCACCTGTTTCCGTCCCCCTGGAGACGCTTGGGAGTGGGGGTGGAGAAGCAGGGCAGTTGTGCTCCACTCCTGCTCAAAGACCAGGTTGGGGGGCGCTGGGTCTCCTGCTCTAGAACCCAGCCCATACCACAGCACAGAAACACAATGACTGTTATTTTGATAAAGAAGTTGCTTAAAAGTTTGGTAACTGATTGAGTGACTGGTTGGTACGGAAGCCACCCCCCCCCCCCGGGATGAGCAGGTGAGACTGGGGGGGATGTAGACTGGTTGCTGAGAACCCAGGGGATCTTAGCCTCCAGAGGGCCCACAGGTGGCTTTTCTAGGCTTGGGGCTTCTGGGGCTGACGGCTGGGAGTGGCAGGACCTGGCTGGGCCGCGGGACTACGCGTCCATTGCTTTCTACTTGATATCCAGACAGCCTGTGGCCTGTGTCTGCCCCTTGTCCCCCAACATTGAGGGCTGGAGAGTGGTTCTAGACCATTGCTTTATGGACAGGAACACTAGGCCCCCAGCAGGGAGGGCTGGGTGGGACCAGAGCCAGACCCCGGGACTCTCAGCCCCCAGCCACCCCCAGGGATGTCATCATGAAGCTCACAGAAACATTTGCCGGGCCCCGCACGTGGTTCCTGGGCTGACCCCTGCAAGGAGAGCCCCTCAGGGCAGCCGCAGCCCCTGGCCCCTCCGCACTAGGGCGCATGGGCCTCGGGGTAGAAACTCTGCGCCTAACTGAAGTGTGGCCGGCGCTGAGGCCGTGCGGGGTGGGTGGCTCTCAGGCTGGCCTGAGTTCAAACCCTGCCTCTGTCATCCAGCTGTGAGGCCCTGTGCAGGTTCCATGACCTCTCTGAGCCTCCGTTTCCCCTCATAAGATAGCTAGAGACATATTAATACGGTTCTGGTGGGGTGCTTCAGGGAATAGATGACATCATGCACGGAAGGCCGCCTGGCATTCGGCAGGCTCCCAACCTGGCGTGACTGCAGTCATGGCGAGTCCACACACCCCCCCCCCCCAGTGTCAGCCAGTGGCATCTGCGTCTCCTTTCCGGGCTAACACAGCTTTCCTCCCGCCAGGACTTCTGTGCAGCCCCCGGCCCTGCCCCACTAGGGGCCCGAGCCCCACCGAGCCCCTTCGTCCTGGCCCCCAACGCCACCCACCTGGAGTGGGCCCAGAATGCCAGCTTGGACCCTGGGGCTTGGCCCCCAGCACACTCCCTCCGGGCCTGGCTGGCCACCGCTGGAAGGGCCTGCACGGACGCCTGCCTGGACCACGGGCTGATTTGCGAGCCATCCTTCTTCCCCTTCCTCAACAGCCAGGACGCCTTCCAGAAGTAAGTGAGCCCCCCTCCCCCACCCGCCTTCCTGGGCTGGCCCAGCCTCGCTCACCTGCAGCTCCTTACCCCATAACTGCCCTGTCCCCAGCCCTGCCGCCGGCGGGGGTTTAATGCTCCTCTGTGAGTCAGGACGAACCCAGAAGGGATCTTCCGGACAGGTGTCCATGTCACGGTTGCCACCCTCTTGGTGAGGCCTCAGCCCCTGCTCACCCCCACCCCTCCCTCAGCCTCTGGCTAGCCTGTCCGGGCATCTTCTAGGCCCAGGGTTCCTCCTGGTGGGTCAGCCTGCAACCCAGCCCAGCCCCCCTCCCGTCCTCTCTCTCAGCTGGGGAAGGAGCTGCGGCCCGGGGTTGGTCCCGGTGCCCCCTAGAAACATCTTCCCTGCTGGGATGGGATGTGCCAGGGAGGGGTGGGGGCCGTCCCAGGCTGGGGCCGTGACCGTAGCCTGCGGTGCCCGCCCAGGCTGCAGGTGCCCTGTGACAGCACGGAGTCGGAGATGAACCACCTGTACCCGGCCTTCGCCCAGCCCGGCCGCGAGTGCTTCCTGCAGAAGGAGCCGCTCCTGTTCAGCTGCGCGGGCGCCAGCGCCAAGTACCACCGGCTGTGCCCCTGCCGGGACTTCCGCAAGGGCCAGGTGGCCTTGTGCCGGGACTGTCTGTGAGGCCGGCCCCCGTCGGCCCTCCCTGCCACAGGAGAAAGCACCAGCAGATTCCCAGCTCCAGCAACCCGCCCGCCCCTCGACGCCCCCGCTGGAGCTTCCTTCCTTGGCCGGGAAGTGCACGGAGCAGACTCGTGCACGGGACTGGGGCGGGCCACTCATCCACGGCCGGGTGCCCACGGCTCCTTGACCTCGTCCCCGGGCTCGTGGCAGCGTCGTGGCCAAGCAGCTGTGGGGTTGGTGAGAGGGCCCCACTGGCAGGAGCAGGTGGTCTGAGGCCCCTCGCTTTGTGCAAGGCCAGTTCTGGACCAGACTGAGGGCCCTGGTCCTTCGAAGGCCCGGGATGGGGCCTCAGAATGTACAGGGAGGGAGCAGGGGCAGTGTGCCCGATGGCCCGATGAAGGGTCCCGGGAGAGGGGGTGACATGTGAGGGCTCAGTCTTGTCCCTCTGCGGTGGTTTGGGGTATGGACAAAAGGGACAAGGGACTGGGGCACCCTGTTCATGCCTGCTTATGCCTCCTCTCAGCCCTACCCCTCCTGCCTTCGCACACTCCTCCTCCCTTCTATACTTGGGGGGCACAGCAGGGGTGGGGGGCCACCTAGCCCCTGGGCTGAACTGTTTCCCTCTCCTGCTTGCTGCAGCTCTCTCTCCACTTTGGGTTTCTCCCGAAACTCATCTTGGCATGATTGCAATTCCAGGCCATGGATTTGTCCCCAGAGCCTCGGTCCCCGCCCAGCAGGCTCCGGAACCCCACCTCCCAGCATCTCTTGTAGGCAAAGGCTTGGGATGGAGCTTCGGCCCCATGGCGCGCCCAGCCCAGCTCCTGGCGTCCCAGGCCCGCTAGCCCCCAGGTAGCCCCCACCCCCTCGATGCTGCCCGTCCCCTACCTCCAGCTTCCTCCAGCCTCAAACCACCTCTGGACCCAACCATCATCTCTGTGTGGCATGCCTGTCCCAAACCCAGGATGCCCCCTCCCCTCCTCCCCGTGCCCAGAGCCCCGCCTGATGAAGCAGGTCGGGCCTTCAGAGACACTGCCACCCCACCCCGTTTTATAATCCCACCCACCCCATCCCCCACGGGGCAAACCCCTCACCCCCAGGCCTGCCCCTCCACCCTGCCAGGAAGGCAGCTCAGGCCCTGAGAGCTGGGAGAGGGGAGCCAGCCCTTGTGGGGCTGAGGCAGGGGCCCTCCCACCCAAGACCCCTCTCTGGGCCTGGGTGGCCCCCTGCGGCCGCAGAAGCTCAGCGGTCACCAAGGACCTGACCTGTCCGGGGAAAGCAATAGAGACACACTTTTCTCTCTCTCTTTTTTTAAAGATTTATTTCTTGAAATAATAAATATTTTATTGGGATGTGAGGTGCAGAGGAGGACTGTGCTGTTTTCATCTTTTGCTGGGATGTCCCGGGCTGGGGGTGGGTGGCTGTCTTGGGGCCTCCGGCCCCTGCTGTGTATCGTCACAGGGTGCCTGGGTCTGCAAAGCTGGAGCTCTCTGGGTCAGGCTACCCGAGGGAAGTCCCTGCGGGGGCCCTGTGCCATGGCTCCAGGGACCCTGCTTGACAAGCAGGGCTGTCCGGTTCTGTTCCCCTCAGGCTGGCCTCTGTGAGGTCAGAGAGCCTGAGCCAGATCGTGATAAATGCTAGCTGATGCTTACTGGGCCTTTACTGCCCTTCACACACCGGGCTGGGAGTTGGACACAGAATGTGTCACTTCATGCCTTCGATTGTGTTATCAGGTAGGTACTGTTATGTCCCCCTTATAGTTGAGAAAACGGAGGCACAGAGAGTTTAAGTAACTTGCCCAAGGGCACACAGCTTATAAGCAGTGAGGTGGGGAAGAGGGGCGATCATTTCGAAGTTGCTGTGAAGATCAAATGACCCAACAGGGTGACAGCCCAGCCCGGGGCCCCGCCCGCAGCCCTGCTCAGTTCTCTGTGATCCTCTGTGGGCAGGGACTTCCTTCCAGCCGGGGGTCCTGCGAAGCAACGCTCTTGCAGCCCCACCCACCAGTCTCGACCACGAGGGTACCATTCGGTGTTCCATCTATTTTTAATTGATTTTTAATTTGCAGTTCCCCGATGGCATCGAACGCAAAGCATCTTTCCATAGGCTTACTTGCCATTTGCGTGTCTCCTCTGTGAGGTGTCTCTTCGGGTCGTCTGCCCCGTTCTTAATCAATTGTTTCTTACTGTTGGGTTTTCCGAACCCTGGCAAGCTTTGAACTCAGGCGGGGTGGGGGCAGAGGGTGTGGGGCGCTGGCTGGTAGGAAGAGAAGGAGAAGCAGGCCCAGGGGACAGCCTGCAGCCTGGATGTAGGACCAGATGCCTGGGGGAGGCTGTAGGTTCTCCGCCCGCCCGGACTGGCGCTGCCCCCCCTTCAGTGCTCTGCTCCCCACCCACCACTGAACAGCAGAGGAGATAACAGGTCCAAGCCGGCCTCTCCATCACCCTGCCAGGTGATGTCATCCTCCCCCACCCCTCCCCGCTTACAGGTGATGTAACAGGTCTGATGAAATCCCTCACCGGCCCGGAATCACCTGGGGAACGGCAGCCACGCCCCCCCCGGGCTGCCCCCGCCCCAGGAAACCTGCGTCTCTGAGCAGGGATGGGCATCTGGAGTTTTAAAAAGCTCTCCTCCAGGTGTTTCTACCGAACATCTGATGTGAACCACTGGGCTGACATCAAGACGGGGTAGCTCCTCTCTGCGCCCCCACCTCCCAGCTCAGCTCTCAGAGGGTCCGATCAGGCTGATGACCTGCTTGTACTGAGCTTTTGAAGCCCTGCCCCTTGATGACCCAGGGCCCCCGGGGCTGCAGCCAATGAGCCTGGGAACGAGGAGGGAGGAGGCTGCGTCCAGCCTGGGGCAAAGAAGGTACACAGGCCTCAGCTGTCTCTGAGACAGTCCCAAGTTCAAGGGCAGGAGAGAGAGCCGGGAGGCTGTAGGACAGCATCCTTCCCCAGAACCGGGGAGGCTGGAGGGTGGCAGAGAGGGCAGGTGTTAGGAATGAGTTGGACAGTTAGGGAGTCAGGGCCAGGGTCCCCAACAAGAAGATACGGAGTCAGGACGGCTAAAATAAAACACTGCTGACATCCTGTTTCGCAGCTTAGACAGGATCTCACTGACATTCTGCTTTGCAGCCTTTGCAGAAATGACTTCGGCAAAACGTCCTAAAATAAGGCAATGAACCACAAAATCGTTTGTCAATATCACGGGCAAAGAGCAGGTAAGACCCAAGCCCTCCGACGTCAGCAAAAAAAGACCATTAGCACGTGGACATGAAACTAATAGGTAGACCAACACGTGACCAAAGCCCTGATTGGCACGACTCAGCACACCCTGACTGCTTAAGAAAGTTCTGCAAAAGAGCTCATAAAAGCCCCTAAGCTTAGAAACTCCAAGGGCAACCCACTCGGGTGCCCCCCCAGGAGCTTTGTACTCCTGCTCAATGAACGCTTCGCTGCCCACCACTCTTCGCCTGGCCTAACCTCTTCATTCTTGGAAGTGGCGTGACCAAGACCCGAGGGCACTCAGGGGACAGAGATCCTGTAACACAAGGTCCCCTCTGTCTCTGCAGAAGCCTGGGAGGCATTGCCCATTTGGTTTCTTCTCTTGGTCACCAAGGTACGCTCTCAGCAGGGGCTGGGCCGGGTGGGACTGGAGGCAGAGAGCCAGAACCTGGGGGCCTTCCCCATGTCCCAGCACCGCGGCTGCTCCCCTTCCCTTTGGCCAACTCCAAAGGCCCCTCAAAATCCCAACCCGCTGCTGCGGGACCCCACCCAACTCCACTTCCTGTCCCTCCTGCCTGAGATGAGGGAAATGATCCTAAGACCCAGTGGGGTTGAGGAAGAAGCCAGGTCCGGCGGGTCCAGGTCAGGGTGCAAGGAGCGTGATGAAGCAGGTGTGAGTGGCTGGCGGCGGCTGGGCTGTGAGGCTCAGGACCGCCTCCAGGTGCTCCGGGTTCAAGGCGCTCCTCACCCCTTTCCTGCAGGTGAGAACCGTCAGGCTCCCGGCCTGCCGCTGCCCAGACCGGACGCCAGGTAGTCTGACCCCAAGCCTGGAGGGCCTTCTCCAGGCCACAGCTGCTGGGGGGGGGCAGGCCACCCTCCCCTCCAGACACGCACAAACACCCTCACACGGGCCCCGGGGCCTCGGGGAGCAGCACCCAGGCCCTGGGAGCAGGAGGGGGACGGGCCTGGAGACTTCCCAGGTGGATTCTGGGACTGTCACCCTCCCGCTGACTCAGCCTTAGATCACCTCCCGCTGACTCTGCTAAAAATAGCCCAGCCCCGATTTCAGCGCATACTTGAATATTGGGCTCAGGAGACTCGTGATGCTGGAGAAACAGTGCGGCCGGTTCTTCCCACGTGGAGTGTGAAGTGAGCAGAACAGAGGCCACTGGCTTCCCGGGTCAACTCTCAGCTGCCCGGCCACCAGCCACCCCCTCCTTGCAGACTCTTTGTCGGGATCCCTGGGGCGGGCATGGGCTTGGGCATTTGGCTTTTGGAGTTTCAGGCTGGGGCAAGGCGGTGAGGGCTCCTCGGGAGTACACGGGACACCCCCGGATGCTCCCTACCCTTGCCCCAGGTCCCCCTCGGTCCCTTAGACTCCCTCACCTGTGCCCACCCCATTCTGGGGTCCTCAGAAGGTAGGAGTGGAGGGGCGGGTAGAGGTTGTGAATTCCCAGCCTTGCCTACAGCTGGATCTGGGTCTCATTTCCCAACTTGTTCCCTGTCCCCATCATTCAGTCATTCAACAAACATTCCCCCAGCACAAGTGTTCGCCGTGACGCTTGGCCCAGAGGGTGCAAAGTCTCCCATCCAGAGCCTGTGTCTTGGGCACCAGGTCTAGCCTGGGCCTGCTGGGGTTCCCTGGCCTTCCTGAATCTGCTAACACTTCTTTTTCATCCATTCTGGAAACACCTCAGCCTGCAGCTCTCCCTGTTTTGCCTCTTCCACCAAAACATACCAGCCTCCTCGCCTCGCTGTCCTGGTACTCGGTATGTCTTCTGCTTTCTCCTTTCACGAGGCTGTAGTCCGCAAGGGCCTGGGTTCTCCACCCCGATCTCAAGGCCACACCCCTCGTCCCCATGGAGGGCTCAACATCCAAACCCCTGGCCCTGGGGCCTGCGCGGCCACACTCACACGCTCACCATCTGGCTTTCAAATCTCTGGTTTCGTTTGGGCCTCTGCGGGGGGGCCCCTCCTTCCTGCAAGCCCAGCTCTGCCCTCACCCGGACACTGCTGTCCGTGGTGTTCCTGTTATTTTCTGGTGTTTTACGAAGAAAAGCTTTCCATGCGCTCCTGGCTCGTCCAGTTGGCAGATTATCCAACTCTTCATCTTGGGGTTCTGAGTTCGAGCCCCACGTTGGGTGTAGAGATTACCTAAAAATAAAATCTTTAAAAAAAATAAAATAAAATAAAAAATTAAAAAAAAAAGAAAGAAAGAAAGAAAATAAAAGCTTTTCAATTACCTAGGCTGATATGGGATTAAGTTGGAAAACTTCCAAGGGGGACTTACATTTAAAAAGTGGGTTTCTGGGGCGCCTGGGTGGCACAGTCGTTAAGCATCTGCCTTCGGCTCAAGGCATGATCCCAACGTTCTGGGATCGAGCCCCACATCAGGCTCCTCCGCTAGGAGCCTGCTTCTTCCTCTCCCACTCCCCCTGCTTGTGTTCCCTCTCTCGCTGGCTGTCTCTCTCTCTGTCAAATAAATAAATAAAATCTTAAAAAAAAAAAAGTGGGTTTCTAATTGAAAAAATGACATGCGTGCACACACACACACACAAAACTTGGGCCTTGGAATCAGCCGGCCGTGGGCTCAAACCTTGTCTTTGACCCTTGTCGCTAGCTGCGACCCTGAGCAGTCAGCGGGTCTGAGCCTTAGCCCGTCAGGTAGGGAAGTGCAGATAATACGTGTGAGTGTTACTTGCCTATCACGGCCACAAACTCAGTATCACAAAACCACACTAATGTCTTATTGTATGATTATTATGTATTATCTTTCAATCAAAGTCCAAAACGGGTCTCACAGCTGAAACAAGGTATCAGCAGGGCCATGCTCCTTCTGGAACCTCTGGGGGAGAGTCCGCGTCCTTGCCTTTTCCACCTGCTAGGGCCCACCTGCGTCCCTTGGCTTGTGGCCCTTTCCTCCATCTTCAAAGCCGACAGTGGCTGGTGGAGTCTTGCTCATATCTCCTCACTCTGACGCTGACCCTCCTGCCTCCTCCTTCTGCCTATAAGACTGCTGTGATTACATCGTACCCACCAGATAATCCAGGAGGATCTCCCTATTTTCAGGTCAGCTGATGAACAATTTAAATTCTGCAACCTTAATTCTTCTCCACCATGCGTATCAGTCTGGGTTCCCCAGAGAAACAGGTGTGTGTACATTTATAGATGTCTACACACGCACGTAAAGAGAAAGATTTATTTTAAGAAATTGGCTCACGTGACTAGAGAGACTGTACGAAAGTCTGCAGAGTGGGCTCTCAGGCTGGAGACCCAGGGAAGAGCTGATGCTGTAGTTCGAGTCTGAAGGCCATCTGCTGGCAGAATTTTCTCTCTCAGGAGAGATCAGTCTTTTGTTCTACTCAGGACTTCAACTGATTGGATGAGGCCCACCCACATCCTGGAGGACAATCTGCTTTACTCAAAGTCTACCTATTGAAATGTTAATCTCATCCAAAAACAGCCTCATAGAAACATCCAAAATAATGTTTGACCACATATCTGGGCACTGTGGCCCAGTAAAACTGACACACAAAATTAACCATCACATGATCTAGCATAATTAGTCACAGGTCCCGGGGATTAGGACATGGACATCTTGGGGGGGGGCATTATTCTGGTGACCATAACTACCTCTGTATTAGGGTTCTCTCTCTCTCTCTCTCTCTCTCTCTCTCTCTATATATATATATATATATAATTTATTATCACGAATTGACTCCCATGATTGAGGAGACTGCCAATAGGGCCAATGGTAGAGTGACTGTCTGAGTCCAAAGGCCTGAGAACCACGTGAGTGTAAGTTTTGGTCCAAAACCCAGCAGACTCAAGACCCAAGAAGAGGCAATGTTTCGGTTCAGGTCTTAAGGCAGAAAAAGACCAGTATCCCAGCTCAAGGTAGTCAGTCAGGAGGAGCTCCCCCCTTACTCACAGAAGGGTCAGCCTTTCTGTTTTTTTTTTCAGGCCCTCAACTGATTAGATGAGGCCCACCTGCATTGGGGGAGGGCCATCTGCTTTACTCTGTTGACCAATTCAAATGTCAAATGTCTCCTCCACAGACACTCTCACAGGCACACTCAGAATAATGTTTGGCCAAAAATCTGGGCACCCGGTGGCCCAGGCAAGTTGATACATGCAATTAACCAGCACACCTCCTGGAGGGGAAGGTTTGAATCCCGTCACACACCAGGGTGCTGGGGCTAGCTCCCAGCGGCTTGCAGAGGTGGTCGTTAGACTTTCAGGACTTTTACAAGCCAGTTGCTAAATCATTGAAATCTTGGAACCGGCCATGGTGGGAGTGTTTATACTGTGGAAATCGGCCTGTGCTACACATTAGAACTTTTATGTCTTATTTGCATTGTTTTCCTGAGAGTGGGTTTATCCCACATGCAAGGTAGCCTCGGCCACTGTTCAGCAAGTGGTGATTCTCTGCTCTTTCCCCCTTTGGCCGAAGCCAAAAATCCTGGCTTCACGCAGGGAAGCAGCTCTCTGCGGGTGGAGGGCGCTGGGGTTGCCCGCCCGGCCCGCCCCACTCCCCCTTGCCTTCTCTCCTCCCGCGGTCCGGAGGTCCCGGCTGCACCCAGCCTGCTCTCTCGCCACCTGGTCGGGGCCCACACAGGCAGCTCCCAGAGCCCCATTCACCCGAGGCGCTGACGGGCAACACACTGCTGCGGGCCAAGCAAGGCCCTGCCTCCCCCCCGGCCACTCTCAGGAAAATACTTTTTTTTTTTTTAATATTTTATTTATTTATTCGACAGAGAGAGAGACAGCCAGAGAGAGAGGGAACACAAGCAGGGGGAGTGGGAGAGGAATTAGCAGGCTCATAGCGGAGGAGCCTGATGTGGGGCTCGATCCCATAACGCCGGGATCACGCCCTAAGCCAAAGGCTGATGCTTAACCGCTGTGCCACCCAGGCGCCCCTCAGGAAAATACTTAATAATAATTAACGAATAAACTGTGTTTGAGAGCCGTTTACCACAAAAAGCCTCAGGGTACATTGTACTCACACACGATTAAAAGTGGCATCTTTTAAACATTGATGTGAAACAAAAAAGCCGGCTCGGCTGCCCAGTGCGGGCGCCCCCACATCTCCCTCTGATCCCGACGTGGCAGGAGCTCCTGGAAAGGTGGGAGCGAGGGTCCTCATCAGGAGGGTCAGGGCGTGGCCAGAAAGCGAGGGAAGGGCCCAGGGCAGTGGGGTCCCAGCGATCAGAGTGGGTCTTCAGGTCTGAGAGGGCTGGTGGCTGTGGCCACCCTCCACGAAGGGGCAGGACAAAGCCCCTGGTGCCGAGCTCAGACCATGTGGCCCCTGTGTGCCGGCTGTGGGCAAAGGGAGGTCTTCCCGCCTTAGAGCCAATGCCCTGTGCTCCTTCTCTAGCCAGTGACGGTGATTCATCCACAGAACCCCCCAGGTGTCGAGCACTGTTCTGGGAGTACGGCTGTCCACAAAAGAAGGTGCCTGATGTCATGGAGCTTCTATCGCACCTGGTAGAACACAGACAGTAAACTGATAGTTAAGCCCTGTTACAGAGAAAACCTCTGGCAAGGAGGAGAGGGAGGATGGAAGATGGGAGGGTGGTTACAGGTTTATAAGAAGACCTCTCACTGGGATGACATTTGGGCAGGAAGCTTGAGGAAGTGAGCCAAAAGGAAGAGGATCCCAGGTAGAAGGAAGAGCCTGTGCAAAGGCCCTGAGGCAGTTGCAAGATGGAGGAAAGACACTAGCATGGGTGCAGCAGAGCCAGAGAGTGGGAGACTGGTGATCAGACTCTGTTGTCTCTACAGACCACCCGAAACTCCAGCCCCGGGCTGGCTCTGGATTAGACCCCTTGAGGTATACTGGTTGATCCCCACACGGAGAGGCATTTGAATGGCAGGGAAAAGTGCTGTAATTAGAACCCTTGCTGGGGCTTCTGGTGATCGGCCAGGTGGGGGACCGCACCCTAAGAACCTGGGCATCCCAGGCTTGAACAAGGACAGGTGGAGCCTAGAGAATCCTTCCCTCTGCACCTCCTGCCTCTCCACCAGCTCCTGAGGTCAGTCTGGGAGGCACCTTCCCCTAGGGATTGCCTCCTTCTCTCTCCAGCCGGGTCCTTGGCTCGCTTCCCTGGCTACATCAGCCTTATTCTTTTCCTCTCAAGGCCCCTTGGGAAAACCCGCTACAGGAGGCCGTGAGTCACTCTGGGTAATGACTGCCTCCTTTCCCTTCTCTTGGGGGAAAGGATGGAATTAACAGGGGACATGAGGGCACCAGGCCCCTTGCAGAGATCAGCCATGAGAATGCAGCCCATCTGCACCTGCCCTGCTTGCTCGCTCGCTCTCTTTCTCTGAAGTCAGGAGACGCTTATCCTGCGCCCCAAATAAAGGTAATGCAAGCTTGTTGGGATGACACTGAGGACCCCCAAGTTCTGCCAGGAAGTAGTAAAAGGGATTAGAGGGTGTCCGCACCTGCTAGAGTGGTCGTTTGGCTGTCCCCAAAGGGGTTTGTGCTGAGGGCTGCAGACCCAACCTCCCTGATTCTCCGTCATCAGTAAGCACACTCCTGGGCCCAGGACAGTGCTGCTGTTTTGAGAATCCTACCTCTAGGCACCTGGGTGGCTCATTCGGTTAACTGGTTAAGCGTCTGACTCTTGGTTTCAGCTCAGATCATGATCTCAGCGTCGTGAGATGAACTCTGCATCGGGCCCCGCGCTAAGTACGGTCTACTTGTCCTTCTTCCTCTACTCCCTCACCCCTCACATTTTCTCTCTCTCTCCCAAATTAATAAATAAAATCTTTTTAAAAAAGAATGCTACCTCCCGGAGAAGGCTGGAAGCAGGACAGGCGACATCTAGTTGGGAGGTGGCGTGACATCGGACAGGAAATAAAGGAAAAGCAAAACATTTTGGCCAGGTTCTCGGCCTCTTTGTGTCCTACAATTAAAATTACCTTTTGATAAAGGAAACAAAGTTGGTTCTAGCCCAGAAAGTGTAAGGGTCATCTCTAATTTTGGAAACTTCCAAACAGCTTGCTTGGCCTTTGGGGTCGTTGTTTCCATTCATCCTGCTATCCATCCATCCGTCCATCCGTCCGTCCGTCCATCCATCCATCCGTCCATCCATCCATCCATCCATTAATTAAAAAGCAATGACTAAGTGCACAGCCAAAGCCAAGCACTATGTGTTAAGCCCTCAAGACGTAGCTTTGTCCCCTCTGTCCCTGGAGAAGGAGGGCTCACGCGAGTGTTTAATGCTCCAGCAGAATTACAATGATGAAAAGCACACGCTGCAATTCAGGTTTCCGCTGAAAGTATTAATTTCCTGGTTTTAATTATTCAAAAGAAATTAATGAAAATGCGAGAGGAATCTCAAAGGAGCCTCTAACCAGCGGGGGTGGGCAGAGACAGAGGCAAGTGGCACAAAGTGGAGTCTAGGGAATTGGGTGAACTCAGAGGCCAAGGGCCCCAGCACCTATGTGCAACCCAGCCAGGCTGTGAGCTTCCGAAGGGCGGGGACCCTCCTGCACCAACCCAAGGTGGAGTTTGCTCATCCATTCGGGGGTGGGGGGCGGGGAATGCACTGCTGCCCATCTCTGCCAGCTGCTATGCCAGAAGCTGGGGAGAGGACACCCAGCCCTGCCCTCAGGGAGGGGTGGACGAGGGGCTCTCCCATCTCACCGTAAGAGCTGCAGCCCTGGTGCGATGATAACACGGAGCAGGGGGTCTTCGTTGAGTCCAGAAGACTGAATTATTGAGGGGTGGGCAGCCCCAGGGCTTGGGGCATGGGGAGAGTAGCTACCAAGGGAGGTGGCGTCCCAGGAAAGAAGAGGATCAGAGCTTGGGGGCGGATGATTCTGAGAGTGGAGAAACCTGGGTCCCAGACGTATGTCAGGCTCCCAGAAGGGATGGCACGCAGATGTGAGGACAGCTCCCCAGAGCCCCGCAAAGGAGTACCCATACGCAAGCTTAGCTCCAGGCATACCGCTGTCTTTGAACGGACCCGGAGGATCCTGGATGATGAGCGTTTCCATGGGAACCACGTGGGGATAGAGATGGGGGCTTCCCCACTCTTGTGTGACGTCTGAGAAGGTGGGGGGCACACAAAAGTGGCCAAGTCCAAACTTCATGCTCAGAAGCAGGGTTTGGAGTAAGGTTTAACTTGATTTAGCAAAATGTTGTCTATATCAAAGAGAATGAGAGGACAAGTCATAGACTGGAAGAAAATATTTGCAAAAGGCACATGTGGTAAAAGACTGTGATCCAAAATATACAAAGAACTCTTACGACTCAACAATAAGAATATGAACACACCTTCCTCGTTGTCCTTGGTTCTCTGCTGTGATTTTAAGTAGCAGTTCCTTGCTCACAGGCCGTTGGATTTCGAGATTTCCTTTTAAAGTTGTTGGGGGTTTTTTGTCTGTCTTTTGGTTTTTGTTTTTTTTAAATCAGGGCTTTTAGATGCCTCCCTGGACTCACTACCACTGTTGCCCATCACTGGTCCTGCTTCTTCCCGAGAAGGGGATCACTTCTCTGATTGGCGGACTGGCACCAGGAGCCTGCGTTCCAGCTACAAGGATGTCTGGGAAATCAACCAGGGCATTGCCCACTTCTGCCAAAGGTGGGATGTTCCCAGCCTAAGGAGGGAGTCAGATGCTGGGCAGCCAAAAACAATGACAAATGTCTACAGCCCTTCACATAGAAACTTTGGAAAATCTGGACCAGTACAGGCAAGCAAGTAAAAACCACCTATCTTCCCTCTACTGCTAATTTTAGCATATTTCTTCCCAAATATTCTGTGCGTACATGGATATGGTTGCATAGCTGATAACATCTCATCTCTGTGGTTTTGTTTCTAGTCCTTCTTCCTGAAGGGTAGCAGAGTATGCCATTCCGAATTTGCCACTTTGGCATAAGCATTATTTTGAGCTGAAGGCGATTGCGAAGAAGCAGACGCAAGAAAACCTCTCTGCTCTCTCCCTGTTTGCCTAAAAGCAGGACGTGAATGTGTAAAGGTGTTCCCCTCCCTTCCCTCTCCCAGGAAGGACAGAAGTTAATCACCAGAGACACTCCAGACCCTCCCCAGCCTAGAGAGGCACCAAACGAGTCTGGCTAACCTCGCCGAGGCCAGCCCTCTGTCTGCCATTGGTTGCCTCTGATATTTGCTTTCCCACCATTTACTGCCCTTAGAAGCTTAGAGACCTTGGTCTTGTCACTTCTCTATGGATTCATTGTTGGTTTGTTAAAATGCTGTGTAAGCCTGAATTCCAACCCCTTTGAGCTACTCCTCACTGGGTACTCCCATAAGTTAATAAACTCCGGCTCGTTCTCCTTGTGAATCTGCCTTCCAACATTCTGACATAGAGGCCCCAGCTGGAGACCCGAGGAGGCTTTTCTTCCCTGCGTTCCTTAATAGTCTATCACAAGCATTTTACTTTGTCCTTAGAAAGGCTTGGTTGATGTTATTTTCTTTCTTGTGTGTGTGTGTGTGTGTGTGTGTGTGTGTTATTTTCTTTTGTAAAGATTTAATTAATTTATTTGAAAGAGAGAGAGAGCACGAGTTGGGGTGAGAGGGGCAGGGGGAGAAGGACAAGCAGACTCCCTACTGAGCGTGGAGCCCAACAGGTCTCGATCCCAGGACCCCGAAACCTTGACCTGAGCTGAAGTCAGACGCTTCACCGACTGAGGCACCCAGGGACCCCAATGGTTGATGTTATTTTCAATAGCTGTATAATGTGGCATCCTTCAGGGAAGTTATGATAGAATTCTAAATATGGAGCCTAGGCTGCAGCCCAGGAAGGCTTCTCAAGCCCCAGCTTGTGGCGGGAGGGGAGGGTCTAGAGCTATCACCTCAGTTCCCCATTCTCACCACCTCCGGGGGTTTAAAGGGAGGTGAGCTCCAAGAGCTGGTCCCGGCTCGAGGAGGCCACGCCCAAGGCAGTGAGGGACGTGGATGGGTCAAAGGGCGCCGAGGCAGCGAGACCTGAGTCCAGAGGCAGGAGAGCTCTGTGGGCCGTGCTGGGCAGGGCAGCTGGGATTTGCGCTGTGCCCGACGGGGAGGGCCACCAGATTCCCTGCACACCGAGGCTCAGTGCCGTGGGGGGAAGAAACCGGGCTCCGAAGAAGGGCAGACCTGAGCTGGACTCCTACCTTCTGTGTGACTCCATGCTCTGGCCGGAAATGTGGGCACTTCCATGGCGCCCATGTCCTGGGGCTGTTGAGTGGACCCCAGCGTCTTCCCGGTGACCCGGTGTCTAAGTCTTGTTTTTGTGGTAACGGCATCCCTGTTAGACACGTCTCTCCCCTGGGAGACCTTCTTGGTGGCACATGATCCAAACCATATCTGAAGTCCCTGCCCCCCCACCCCCAGGACCCTCTCTCCGAGAGTGACATGGGACAGAAAGTGGTTCCGACTCGGGGTAGGGCTGCAGCCGCTCCAGCCCCTTCCTTCTCCCCCACCTGGCTCTCCAGCCTCCCCGCAGGCTCTGAGCTACCAGCTCAGGCTCCCGAGTCTGCCTAAACCCTCAGGGACTGGTGATCGTGGGTAACCAATGAGTATCAACTGCGAGTAATTACCGCTGCGAGGGTTCCGACAGGCAGTGTGGTCATTGAAAGACTGAACACACAGATGGACAATGGCCAGACTGGACGCAAAAACAGAACTCTAACCCACCACCCAAGCAGCCAGCCCGGGAAGCCAACCCGCTGCCGGAGGTCTAAAGGGCAGGAAACCGGCCTGACGGCTGCAGGTCGGCCTTGGGGGAAGCCCGGCCACCCTCTCCAGCAACCAAGCCAGGAGCCAAACCCAAACCCCTGTTTCCGATCAGCCCTGAACAGCCAGGGCTTGATTAATAACCGTCAGCTCCCCTGATTTTTGTGCCCTCTTCCAACTTAGGACCAACCAGAGAAAGCCAAGTATGCGCCTCTAACCTATCTCATAGGAAGCCTGGAGCCTGGTTTGCCCACCGCCAGCCTCCACCAGCCTCCACCAGCCCCCGCCAGCCTCCACCAGCCTCCATCAGGTGCACCTGAGGCCTCCCTTCTGTTCCACCAGGAAGCTTTTCACTCCCCTGCCTGCCTTCGAGTTTCTGCCAAGACGAAAGTGATGGGGCTCCAGCAAACTGAATCTTGAATCGATAGTATTTGCCTGCTCTCGTGTGGTTGATCGCCATTTATTTCCACATTATTTTCTACGAAAACTTAGACAGCATTTACCGGGTTCACAGTCACCCTGCGTCGATTAACTCCTCCATGCAGAGAAGGATCTTGGAATGAGCAAGAAAGGCAACCAACAAAAAACCCCACCCTATAGCTAGGTGTCCTGTCTGGATCGGCTGTGGGGTCGTCTCGGCTTTTTGGTCATCTTTGAGCTATTTTATGACTCTGTATATTGGAGAAAACAGATAAAAATGCAGATCATCCTCGTAGGTAAAAACGCACACGACTGAGTTTGGCGGCACGCGGCGGACTTTGCCCTGTGGCCGGTTTGCTTGTGTTGGTGCATTCACTGCAGTTTTCCTGACAGTCTGCGTGCCTACGTTCTTTAAATTCTCCTTTGAACCGGTTGTAACGTCTTGGTTCCCTCATGAACTGATGAGTTCAAGAAAATCTTTGACACACGTTCATTTCCTATTTGATGGAGCTGTGACTTTGCCTTTCTAAAAATTATCCTTTAGCCATGTCCCACAGTTTTGGAGGAGGGTACTATTAGAATTGCTCATGTTATAGGGGAAGAACCTGGGGCACAGAGAGGTTAAGTCGTTTGCAGAAGGGCACACAGCTGGAGCCAGGCTTTGGCTGTAGGAATCTGGCTTTAGAATCCACGTGCCTGTGAGAACACTTGAGCTCTGTTACTTATTAGCTGACCCTACAACATGGGTACGATATTTACAGACGAGAACAGGGAAGCACAGAGCGGTAAGTAACACATCCCAGGCCCTGATGTTACTACGTAGCTGATTTTACAACAGGACAGCTGTCCCCAGGGGTGCTGGTGTGAGGGTACTGGGGGAAGCACTGGTCGAATATTAATACAGATGGTGGCTAGCATTTATGCAGGGCTTTCTAAGTGCCAGATCCTGAGCCAAGAGCTATACCCCGATCGTGTCATTTACCCCTCGCAATGGCCCTACAAGGCAAATAATTTTTTTAAAATAATTTATTTTATTTTATTTTTTAAGTAATCTCTGTACCCAACGTGGGGCTCAAACCCAGGAACCCAAGATCAAGAATCGCAAAGGCAGATAATTTTATTATCCCATTTTACAGATCAGGAGACTTGGAGGGGGGGGAGGAAATTGGGTCTCTCTTCATCTCTGGATTTATTTGGGACTGAGCTTTGCAAGCCGAGCTGCTGCCACCAGGACCCCATTGGGGTCTGCCTTCAGATCTGCTGTGCGTGCCCCTGGGCTCCTTGATACCCCACCCTCCAGCCCTGGCCTCCCCAACTCCACCCCAAAGACTCAGTCCCTTGACTTCAGAGAGCTGGAGACCTAGCACAGACTGACCTCCCCGGCTGACCTCCCCAACTGGGCTGGGCTTTGGGACCCACCCCCCTGAAAATCTGCTACTTATCCGGAGGGGGCAGGAGTCCGTTCTCCTGGGCCCCGTGAGGGGAGGCGGAGGTTCAGGGATCGGAGGTGCCTGGGGCCTCATCTGTATACCAGGGAGTGTCAAGCTAACTGAAATGAGCCGAAGAGCTGCAGGGCTGGGGGTCCCGGGGGGGGGGGGGGGCAGAGCAGCCAGGCTCCCAGGCCGCTGCTGTGTTACGAGGTATTAACGAGGAAAAAACTCGGGAGCAGCCGCTTCGTTTGCAAGGGAAATGACTTGACAGGAGCCCTTCATTTGCAATCTTTGGGCTCAGAGGTTTGATTCGCTTCTGAGGAAAAGGTCCCTCCTGTTTTACGCATGAGGAGCTGTGCTGGGGCGCCGGGGGACCCCATCGGCCCCAGGCCCGCTCCCACCCGTTCCTTCTCTCCCTCCCAGGTGGGGTAAGGAGCAGAGGGGTCTGGGCGAGAGGTTCCCAGAGGAGCCTCCCCTTCGTGGTGAGGATAGAAATTTCCCAGAGCAACGCTTCCCCCTGCTCGTCTGTGAAGTGGGAACTGTAAGATCTCCGTCCTGAGGCTTAGGGGGAGGGTAATGAGCTCAGCAGGGAGGTGCCTGGCTTGCAGCGGGAACCAATTTCTGTGCCAGCCACCCGCCCAGTGACTCTGTGGAAGCCCCTACCCCCCTCCCAGACCTACTGCCCCTCCACTTCCCCCGGCCCCTCCCTGTATTACCTCGGACCCAGACCATCCCCTTGGGGCACTGGGGACACACTTCTGCTGGGAAAGCAAGGGAGGTGGGGGCGCGGAGCTGGTGCTTGTCACAAGTGATCTCTCGGACCACTTGGAGGGATGATGTCCCTTTAAAAGTTGGACATTACTTTTTGGTCCTTTTCTTTCACATCCTTCCTCCCTTCCTTGGGTTTCTTCCACCTTCTGTAAGGCTGCATTTGCGAGACCCCTTGCTCTGCAAATGTGATACAATGCCGGTTAAGCCCTGCTGGAGCCACACGCCTGGCTGGGGCAGCGGCCCGGGGTAGGCAGCCAGCAGGGCTAGGCAGGTGACAGCGGACTGCTCCAGAATCTTGACCAACAACAATGTGGCTGTCTCAGGACACTGGCTGGGGAGGTGGGGGATGCCCAGGATTCGCCCTCCAAAATTCCTGAGGGTCACAACCGTGGCCCTGGGAATGCCCAGGCTGGGGGTCTCGTGAGCTCAGCCTCTGGGGCTCGGCTGCCCCTCAGGGATGAGCCAGGCTGTGGCGAAGGTGGGAATCCCGTCTCTGTGTGTAGGGCACCTCTCAGACCTGGGTTCAAGTCCGGCTCTGCCACTTACCAGCTGGTGGTCTCGGACAAGTTCCTTAAGCCCCGAGACTCAGTTTTCTCATTAGAAGATTGGGGATGGGGAGGCCCGGGTGGCTCAGTCAGTTCAGCATCTGCCTTCAGCTCAGGTCATGATCCCAGGGTCCTGGAATCGAGCCCTGTATGGGGCTCCCTGCTCAGTGGGGAGTCTGCTTCTCTTTCTCTCCCTCTGCCCCCACCCCTGCTCATGCTCTCGCTCTAATAAATTTTTAAAATCTTAAAAAAAAAAAAAGAAGTTTGGGGATGATCGTCCCTACCGGAAAGGGTTGCTGGGAAAGTAGGGGTCATGCAGCTAATGCGTGTGACCGCCGTGGGTCTTCAGGTCGCAGCAGCTACTCCTCGGACACGCAGCAGACGGTGTTTCCTGCGGACTGGGAGCGGACTGGGAGGGACTGGGAGGGACTGGGAGCGGACTGGGAGGGAACAGCTCTGCCTCAGGCTCAGCCTCCACCCCCTCCACCCCCACCCCCGCCACACCCCCACCCCCGCGGCAGATCTCATCTCCTTCCTCCTGCAGCCCCAAGTGAGGCTCTAACTGAGGGGTAGGGGTGACCGGGAAGAGCGGAAGGAGCCGGTTGCCGCCCCACAGCTGTCCCAGGAGCAGTCAGATTGTTTCCCGGGAGCCCCTCTTCAAGGGCATCGACACCCCTGGAGTAAGCCCCGTGTTCACAGTTTTCCTGGGACACAAACATGGGTGGGGGTCGAGGACACGGAGCCTGGGTGCTCCAGCTCCCCTGCTGCCTGGTGCGGACTTCCCTGGTTTCTAAGGCCGGGCTGTGTTGCCCTGTGGTGACTGTGTTGCCCAGTGGTGAGGGTCCTGCAGGGACCTGGGGACGCTGCAGAGCCGTTAGCGTCTGAACCTTCAAGTCGAAGGGGCCGAAAGCCGGAATTCGGGTTCCACCTTTCCCTAGTCACATGAATGGCAAGTTACTTAATTTTTCTTTTCTTTCTTTCTTTTTTTTTTTTAAGATTTTATTTATTCATTTGACAGAGATAGAGACAGCCAGCGAGAGAGGGAACACAAGCAGGGGGAGTGAGAGAGGAAGAAGCAGGCTCATAGCGGAGGAGTCTGACGTGGGGCTCGATCCCAGAACACCGGGATCACGTCCTGAGCCGAAGGCAGACGCTTAACGACTGCACCACCCAGGCGCCCCAAATTTTTCTATGTCTCAGTTTTAAACTATAAGGTGGGAATATGAGAAATAACAAAAAATAAATGGGATAAAGCATATGAATAACTGTGCCTGGTGTGTTGCAGGCATCCATAAATGTTCAATTTCATTTGTGTTCAGAGAGCCTCGATTTCCTCCAAGCCCCCGTTCAATGTGGGGTGAGGCTTCCATGTTGAGGACCATGCACGTGAGCATCTTCCAAGACCTCACTGAAATGCACGGGTATGAGCAGGAAAGGGATACACCCACAGCAGCAAAGAGCCCTGGGGGCTGGGGGGTCCCCGGTCCCTGGCAGAGACAGTGTCGTTGGGCTACGCTGGTGGAAGGCTCTGCGGCCCGGACTATGCTGATGGAGCTGCAGAGCTACGGGGGAACAGCTGGCCGCAGACAGAGCCCCCCAGAGAGTCTGCACTCAGGTTGACAGATGTGGTAATACACAAGAGAACTCAGCTGCTGAGGACAGGGGAGTCACAGAAGGTCTGTATAAGAGACACCGCGCCAGTGGTAGCGGACCCTCCCTCCTCCTCTACCTTTCACCCAACCCGAACCTAGAAGCCTCCTTGATAAGGAAGTTGGAACAACTGTTGGAGAAGCTAAGCCACTGAGCTGCAAGGCCGCCGGTGGGATGGTGGCCTCCAGGAGGATACTGTAAAGCCCTCCCATCCAGCACTGGGAGGAGGTGGTGGGGCTTTCATAAATACAGCCTGCCCTTACCCTGGCCTATACAGCATTCTCGCTCCAGAGGGAATAGGGAGGCACATTGACCCAAAAGCAGAGGAAACACCAACTTGCCACCCGGGCCTCTTCTGTTATACGTGATGAGCCAAAGTCTCGTCAGGCCCTTGAGGAGGGCCACTAGCCTGAAGGGAGACTCAGGAGAACAACAAAGACACTGGCCAGAGGACACAGAGATGATTCGTGGGAGGGCAAATAGCATTCAAAGCCTCTGTTGAATATATTCAGAGAGATTAGAGAAGATGTTCTGTTTATGTAACAAGAACTCAATTTGGTTAGGGAGAAAAAGACCAGAGAACAGCTAAAAGAGCTCTTGAGATTTTAAAAAAAAATTATATATATATATATATATATATATATATATGCTTGCTAAAATTAAAAGTCTAATAGAAGCACTAGAAAATAAATCATCTCAAAATGCAGAACTAGCCTCAACAGGTGGGGAACATAAAAGCAAAGAGAAACAGGCCCAATAAAGAAAGGTGAGTCAGACTAGCACTTCACTACTTATCAGTGAAACCAGATGCTCGGAGAAAATGGAACATTCCTTCCATGTTCTAAGGGAAAATTTTTCCCAATCTAGAATTCTATACCTAGCTAAACTGTCAATAAACCTTAGAGCAGAATAAAGACATTTCATACATGGAAGGACACAATTTATCTTCAACATAGTTGCTGCATAATTCAGAGAAGTCAGAAAATAAATAAAGAGGAATATACAGGATCCAGAAAACTAGATCTAATCTAGAAGAGGAGTCAAGGGAAGTTTCAAGGTTAGAGTGACCCGCTCGTTCGGGGTGGCTTCCTTGTTTTCAGCACTAAAATGCTTACGACCTTTAAGCCTAGAAACCAGGCTGGTTGATCACCCTAGGCCCAGAGACAGTCAGTCAAGATTGCCACTCAATGAACAAATATACAGAGATCGAGGTTTCCTGGGGGAAGGGGTGTTCTGCAGAATTTATAGTATGATACAGACATGATTAAAGTCAAACTACGGATAAAGCAGACGACGCTTGGTTGCAGTTCAGGGGCAGATTATAGATGTTAAGAACTTTGTGGGGCGCCTGGGTGGCACAGTGGTTAAGCGTCTGCCTTCGGCTCAGGGCGTGATCCCGGCGATCTGGGATCGAGCCCCACATCAGGCTCTTCCACTATGAGCCTGCTTCTTCCTCTCCCACTCCCCCTGCTTATGTTCCCTCTCTCGCTGGCTGTCTCTATCTCTGTCAAATAAATAAATAAAATCTTTAAAAAAAAAATGTTAAGAACTTTGTAAAAATTAAAATGTGGTTGTCAGAAGGAGTGGGAGAGATTATGGGGAGAAAGGGGGTGGCTGTGACAAAGTAGGATCGAGAGAAACTATTGACTGTGATGCAACACGAAACAGGTCCACGTGGTAGAGTTCAAAGGTGCTCAACAGAACCAAAATAATAATAATGACAATGACAGCAATAAAACAACAACAGCAATCACTTTGGAACTTTGAGAGGCAGAGGGGGAAGAGAGGGAGGTGAGCTAAATCCCTCATGTTCATTGCAGAAAGCCAATGAAGTCTTCAAAGGAGTCATGAAACAGAAAATCTCTGCGAAGCACATATCTGATAAAGAACTTGTATCTAGGACATATACAAAGGACTCTCATAACTCATAATAATAAGATGAAAGCAATCGATTGGCCAATTAAAAAAATGGCAAAAGTTTTGAACAGACACTTGACCAAAGGAAAAATGCAGCTGGCCAACAGCACATGAAGACTCTCAATCATGATCGTAAGTCATCACAGAAATTCAGATCTGAACTACAATGAGGTACCCTTACACCCTGTCAGAACGGCCGACGTTAACAGGAACGACGAAACCAGGTTTCAGTGAGGACACGGCAACGGGGACTCTCATGCACAGCTGGTGGAAGCACGAGAACGTACCACTGCTCTGGAACCATCCATCTGGACGTTTCTTATGGAGTCAAGCACATGTTTCGCATGAACCCGGCATCCATTCCTAGGCATCTATTCAAAGAAAATGAAAATCTATGTTGGCGTAGATACTTGTATGAGAATGTTTATAAGCAGCTTTTGTACGAAAAACGGGAAACAATGCCAAAGCCCGTCAAGTGGAGAATGAAGCAACAAAGGGTGGTGTGGTCGTGTAGCCACACAGTGGGCCCTACACGGCAATAAAGTGGCAAGAACGCCCGTCTGCCCGATAACGCGGCGAGTGTCAGAGCGCTCCGCTCTGTGTCTTGGTGGTGGTAGGGGCTACGTGACTGCATGTACTTGTCAAAACTCAGAACAGGACATGTAAAAAGTGTGAATTTTACTGTATTTCGTTACACTTCGAGAACGTGTCTTAGGAAAAAGCTGTTATAGACTTAGTCCCACATTCTAGAGAAATCCAGTCCTCAGGGGCTCTGGGCTGTAGCCCTTTGCCCTGTCCTCGTACAGGCAGACCGTTGTGTTCTGTTCTGGGCAGCACTCTCCCTCGTTGTCCGTGTAAAGGGTTATTAATTTGTTGGAATAAATAATGCATGCAAATGATATAAAATTCAACAGGTACAAAGGTTGTGCAGTAAAAATTATGTCTTCCTGCTCCCCTTCTTCCCCGTAACCCATCCTCTCCGGAGGGATGTTAAGAAATAGCAGCGTTATTCTTTTTTACCAGCATTTTCCGTAGGCTTCCAGAGATGCTCTTAGAAGAGTGTGTGTGTGTGTGTGTGTGTGCGCAGATACAGAGACAGCATATATAGACAGATGTCTATCTCTGAATAGATCTTCCTTCCTGCCCTCCTTTTCTTCCTTCCTTTGTTCCTTTCTCTTCCTTCCTTCCTTCCTTTCTTTTACCCAAATGAGCTCACATCATACTCGTCCGGCAACCTCGCTATTTTTTTAGCAAGGCGGAGGGCCAGAGGCAGAGGGAGAAGCAGTCTCCTCGCTGAACAGGGAACCCAGCACCAGCCTCGATCCCAGGACCCCAGGATCATGACCTGAGCCGAAGGCAGACGCTTCACCGCCTGAGCCACTCACGTACCCCATCAACATTGCTATTTTTAAATTTAACATTAAATCTCAGAGATTGCTGGGGCACCTGAGTGGCTCAGTCAGTTAAGCATCCAACTCTTAATTTTGGCTCAGGTCATGATCTCAGGGTCCTAGGATCCAGTCCTGGGTCAGGCTCCACACTCAGTGGGGAGTCTGCTTGGATTCGCTCCCTCTCCCTCCACCATGCCCTGGCTCACACACTTTCTCTCTCTCTCTCTCTCTCTCAAATCAATCAATCAATAAATAAATCTTTAAAAAAAAAATCTCAGCGACTGCTCCATTCAAATACATCCACGGTTGCCCCATCCTTTGTAAAAGCACCATAATTAACTTCTCCAATTCTTTACTGATCAATGTTGGTTTCCAATACTTTTCTCTTATAAGCAACAATGCCACAAACGCCTTGGTGTCCATGTGCTAGGTGTCAAAGTTTAATTTTTTAATTTTTTTAAAGATTTATTTATTTGAGAGAAGGAGAGAGCACAAGTGGTGGAGAGGGAGAAGGAGGGTGCCCATCAAGCAGGAAGCCTGATGCAGGACTTGATTTTTAAAAAGTGATTATATATCTGAGACTCACTGAACTTATTAACGAAGGAACCACTGGTTAAGTCAGTTCAAAGAAAATTCAAGAGCCTGGATACATACAGGCACGGAGGGAAACCTGGAATAAGACGACCGTGTCAGGTACGACGCTGGTTTACATCCTCTGGGGTAATGAAGCTCTAACCTTTGGGATTAGCTTTTCTACAGGACAGAAATCATTTGCATCTCTCCCAGACAAAATTCATTTGAATTGTTATTAGACAAGAATCATTTGCAAAGCTTACAGGTTTCTACAAGTTGACGCCTGCCCTTCGGAGTTGCAAAATACCCTGATAAGTAGTAAAAAGTAGGTCAAATCAAGGTGCAAACGTTCGTGTGGGCGTGGCACACAACGTCCCAGCAGGAACTGAAAGGACATTTCCCAGTTGCGGATTATTTTTCTTAACGTGGGACAGCTGCGGGACACACTGCCAGTGGCCTCGCTCGGTCCAAGGGTGCAGGCTTTATCATTTCCGTAGATACGGCCTGGAGCTTGGACAAGACAGGCTGCCCCTGCGATCCCCCGGCTCCCTGGAATCATCGCGTCCATTGGGATGCCGAGGGTTACGTGCTGCCACGTGGCCTCTGTTGTTGTGAGGGGGCGGAGAGTGGGGTCCTCTCCACCACCCCACTGCTGCCAGCTCGCCCGTGGGGCAGTGGCCTTCCCACTCCCAGCCCTGGCTCCCAGAGAAGTCACCACTGTGCCTTCTAGTGCTGCCAGCATGCTCTTACCAGCACCTTCCTGCGCTCCGGAAACCTGTGCCTTCTGGGCCCTGATGTGGACCACGCTCACCTGGCGGGTTGGGGCCCTTCCTGGGTGTTACCTCCTCGAACGCACCCACGTCTCTGGCTCCTGACCGCTCCTTCCCTTGTCTGCGTGGAGTTCTGGCATTTCTAGCTCCCTTGGCGTGGGCATCCCCTTCTCGTGCTTCCAGGGCTGTCCCAATCGTGTTTGCCTCTCCTGGGCTCCTTGCTACGGGGCTGATTCCCAAGTCCTGGAAGAGTCTCCCTCCCCAGCGGTGTGTTGCCCCTACTTGATTAGACACCTGCGGCACCCCGTTCCCTGCGCACTTGTCTGGCTCCTGCAGGGAGAGGCACACCGGCCTCCCCACTTTCTCTGGGGTGGGATCCTTTGCCTCTGTGTCCTCAGCTGGGCTGTACTGCAACCTGACCCTGCCTCTTGGTGGCCAGGAGGGGTGGTGGGGGCAGTTTCTGAAAGGGATGCCTGTTGTTTGGCAGGGAAGAGGCCCTTACGTTTTCTTCAAGTCCAGGCAGGGGTGGAGGGGGACGGTGGTGTCAGCCGTTAGCAGCGAGGTGTGGGCCCCTCTGCAGGCTCAGAGAGTTTGGGGGGAATCTTGGATTCAAGATTTTGAGGAACATCAATCCAGATGTGCCTTTCCCGTGTATCAGGGTCCCCTTCTTCCCAGCCAGGGCCCTGAGCTTGGCATGGCCTATCTTTCCGGATTGAGAGGTTAGCCTTCTAGGGAGTTCTCCTACTCTTAGGGTTAAGTCCTGGGTTTCCTGAGGTCTTAATCCAAGACATGAGCTCCCCTAGGGGAACCATCCACTGTTTACTCTTTTCTTTTCTCTGTTTTTTCCCACAGCACCGCTGTCCCTGTTTGTTAAGTGTCCTCCCGTGGTTCTCCAATGGCAGGTCTATTACACCAGTGGGCGCCTGCTCCCCCTGCAGTGCCAGTTCACCGCGAGGGAAATTTTAACAAGTTTTGTTACCCGTGCCAAGATCTGTCTGTGCCCCACCCACTCCTGCTGTTGGGGGCCACGTTGCCAACCAGATGGTAGATGACCAAGGTCCAAAATCTACCCAAGCGTGGGCATTTTGGGGCCACTCCTGGCACCCACTGTCACAGCTTGGGTTCCCCAGGAGGCAGACTGTGAGTCAGAGATTAGCATCGCATGGGTAATCTGGGGTGCTCTTGGGATCTCGCCGACATGATGGTATCTGGAGGCGGGGCCTTTGGGAAGTCATGAGGTCATGAGGGTGGGGCCTCGTGCATGGGATTAGCACCCTTACCAGGGGAGGCCAGAGCTCACTCTCTTTCTGCATTGTGAGGACACAAGAAGGAGGCCTTCTGCCACCTGCAAGGGGGTCCTCCTCAGAACCCAGCCCAGCTGGCACCCTGATCTCTGACCTCCAGCCTCCAGAGCCCTGAGAATAAATGTTGCGGATAAGCCACCCCGTCTATGGAAATTGTTACAGCAGCTGGAGCAGACTAACAGACGTCTCAGGATGGAGGACGGTGCAAGGAACCCAGGCTCTGGGGAGGAGGGTTTGGCCTTCCTCGTTGGCAAAGAATCCCGGCTGATGGCACACCCAGGGGCTGTCTGACAGCACACAGCAGGTGGGGCTTCCCGCAAACCGTCTGTCCCAGTTCCCAGAACACTTGTCACATGGTGTACGCTGGTATGTGCGCTCACAGCAGGGCGCGTGTGAGCAAGGAGAGTGTGTGCGGTGTTCCTGCACTCAGGCTGGGCGGGGTGCAGGGGTGGGAGACCCCAGCCCAAGCTCAGAGAGAAATCACGACTCTGCCCGCAGCACTTCATGCTGAGAGGGTCGAGGGTCGGCTGGGAGGCCGGACGCCCCGCAGAGAGTGAGTCTCAAACCCGAGTGGGGGAGGGAATGCCCCTCGCCTGTCCTAACCTTTGACACGTGCTCATAACCAAGTGGTCAGAAAAGGTATTTTCTGGGGCGCCTGGGTGGCTCAGGCAGTTGGGCGCCTGCCTTTGGCTCAGGTCAACGTCCCGGAGTCCTGGGATCCAGCCCCATGTCGGGCTCTCTGCTTGGCGGGGAGTCTGCTTCTCTCTCTCTCTCTGCCGCTCCCCCTGCTTGTGCTCTTTCTGTCAAATAAGAATAAAAATAAAAATTAAAAAAGGGTATTTTCTGGAACAGTTCAGGTTAAAGAAGTACCAGTCAGGCTTTTGAAACAGCCTTCCTGAGAAGGCAGGAGAACAGACCCACTGGTCACCTCACCATGCAGGAACATGGGGCACCCGCAGTGACCAGGTCACTCAGCCCTTGCGGGAAACAGCAGCTCGGATCCCAGATGTGTGGGACCCATTGGATCCGGGTTGTAAAGAGAAGTCAAGTCCATCTTGGGGAAGGCAGAGAACAGGCAGGAAAATCAAACCCCCAAATCCCTATACTTACCGAACCAAAAATTAAGGCCTTGGATTCCCCCCTTCTACTTGAGAATGCATTTAAATGAAAAAGATGAAAGGAGCCTGGATCCCATGGCCCGCCCCCTGGCCGCTCTCCCCAGCCTGGGCTCCCGCTCTTCCTGGGTCCTCTGCCTTTCCTTCGACTAGCCACGCCCCCCCCGCCCCGCCCCGGGACTGGGCGCAACCACAGCGCCTCTCGGGAGCAGCGCCCAGACAGCTATGAGCGTTAAGTCACATCCTGTTATGCATTTAACAGCTCTCCTTTATTGAAAAGAATAAAAGCTCATGAGCAGAAATAGAAAATGCTGCAAAAATATATATCCGTTAATATAATAGTTGAAATTGCAAGGGTTTCACAAAACCGCGGCAGAAGGATGTCATCCTGGCGACCCTGCGTCAGGGCTGCTCTTTGCTGGGTCAGAAGCAAACAGCTTCCAGCTCCACCCCACACTCCCCGCCAAGATCATTTTGAGTCCAGGGGGACTCCACCAGTGCAGGAGGGGGGTCCCCGAAACTCGGGAGTGAGTCCGGATTTTATGAATTGAATTCAATTTCCAATGCCCCAGGGGTGCTTGCTGTTCAACAGAAAATTCAGGCACAGTAAAAAGAAATGATTGTAATGCAAATAACTCCTCTCCATTCTTTTTTTTTTTTTTTTTTTGTAAATCTGATTTTTGCTTTTCTCTGTGTTTAGAGCTGGGACAGGTGTCCGTGAGGGAAGCAGGGGCCTGGGTGGGTCGCGATCCAGCTGAATGCTCCAGGTAACATCTTCTGTGGGGAAGATACTGACGGGCTTTGAGATCCGGAAGCCCTCAGGTCAAGGGAACCAGCTGGCCTATGCTGAGGATGTGGCCTTTGTCCCGTGACCCCTGAGGGATGGTTTAGCAGAGCCCTGCTGCTTCCCTTAGCGTCCCTCTTCTCTAACCTGACTGTCCTTGTCCGGAGCCTTCCTGGCCTCCGGGACCAGCTTGCTTCCTCCCAGTTCCATCTGTGCACTGTCCTACACGGACTTACCCCCCATAAGCCATCCCTGGCAACTCAGGACCACACTTAGACCCAGGCAAGATCCTGGGCCCCAATTTTAGCAGTCCCCACTCTGATCCTCTCTGGGGAAACCCTCCCCTAGCCCAGGGAGTCTCCCCAGAGTTGCGCCAAATTTTACAGGTTAAGGGCCCATCCTCTGCAAGACTGCCCTCACTTCAGACACCCGCTGCAAGTTTGGGGGTCACCAGGCCACCCTCACTTTTTTTTTTTAAGATTTTATTTATTTATTTGAGGGGGGAGGGGCAGAGGGAAAAGCAGACTCGCCGCCGAGCCCGATGCGAGGCTCGATCTCAGGACCCTAAGATCACGACCTGAGTCAAAACCGAGAGTCGGACACCCAACCGACGAAGCCCCCCCCCCCCCCGCTACCTTCACTTCTAATTAGCTGGCTGCCAACTCAGGGGCTCCAATACCCCACAATGTTTAATAATTCACTGGAACGGCTTACAGAACTCAGGAAGGCGCTCAACTTCTGTTTATCGTCCAATTATAGCAAAAGGATGCAAATCGGAACCAGCCACAGGGAGAGACACTTAGGGCGAAGTCTGTGAGGGCCCAGGTGGGAAGCTTCTGTTACCCTCAAGACCATGTTACCCTCCCCGCACGCAGCCACACGACAGACGTTCTGCTGAGCACCGCCCGCCAGGGAAGCTCACTTGTGCCTCGGGGTCCAAAATTTTTATGGCAATTCCATTACGGAGCTAGAGCTCCGTCTCCAGCCCCTCCCCTTCCCAGGAGCTGGGCTCCAATCTTGTGGTCGGTCGGCGGCATGACCAGCCTCGATCCTGAGGCACCCTGTTGGCACAGACTCTCCGGGACGGTTGGAGGGACCAGCCACGAGTCACAGAGACATTGGTATCACTTGGAAAATTCCAGCATTTTATAGGTGACCTCCCAAGAACCAGGGACAAAGGCCAGACAATTCTTGATTACACAGAGTCCATGGAACCAAAAGGACGTGCCCGATGCCCCCCTCTAGACCATGCTCTGGAACTTGGGGCCCTGGAAGTTCCGCCCACCCCCAGGCCTGGCCTTCTGCAGGTGGGCGGGCATACACAGCCCTTGTTGCAGGGGGCATGGCCCAGGCTGGGATGTGGGTGGGGGTGGGAAGGAAAAGGTGGAAGGCCTGGCTGCCTCTCCTGGTACCACCATGTTCCAGCACAGCAGTCCGAAAATTCTGAACTTGAACCTGGCCTTTGAGGTGTTCTAAGCCCTATCATCCAGGTAGGAAAATAGACCAGAACATGTTTTATTGAAAGGTTTGTTAGCTTGACTTAGAATTTGGAAATGCTCAGACCTGACATGTGGTACGTCCCTCTACACTCTGGTCCTGGGGCCCCCCAGATGGGGGGTCCCTTTGCCCCAGGGTTGAGTCTAAGCCCTGGGGGGAGGCACCAAGCTCCAGTGTTTATTTCCCGTCTCGTCTCTTGCCTCCCCTGTCACCCCCAGCTCCTTCCCCAAGTCCGGCCTCACCCCCTGTCTGGCAGCTTCCCCAAAGTACCAAGATACCAAAGCTCCCCAGTTCGCTCACGTCATACCTGAACTAGGAAGCCCCCCGGCCACCCCCTGACCGCACATCGAAGCAGCTGGGAGCTCAGGCAGCCCCCACAGGGCTCTGGCCATCCTTCATTGCTCCTCTGTCTGACCAGCTCCCAGACCAGCCATCCCTGGGGACAGGAGTCACCCCCTTCACCTGTGTGTGCCCCCCCCACCATGGGGTGCTGTCGGGAGGTGCTCTGGGCCGTTCATGTCATGGGAGGCAGGAGGGAGAAGCTGATAGAAATTGATGCGAACATCTTCGGGGGGCCAGCCCGTGCCTGGCTTTCGGGCCTTTCCTGAACGGGACTGAGCGTGAGTCAAGTTCTCTGGGCTCTGGGGATGGAGGGCATGGGCCGTGCACCCCAGCGGAGCTGGAAGACTGAGCCTCAAGCCCCAGGTCCTGGGACAGGGTGCCGGAGACTGCGAAGCAGGAGGGGAAGGCCCTTTGGGGTTCTGGGACTGCAGTCTTGCCTCAAGAGCCACAGAGGCGGGCTTCTTTCCGCCTTTCCTTTGGGGCTTCGCTTTTCCTCTCTACTTTGCATCTTCCTCAGATCAAAGGAAAATCACCACCAGTTTTGTATAACCGTGAAGGCTCGGCAGTTGCCAGAAAAGCCCTCTGAGGCCTCCCATCCCCAACCCCCAGCCTTAGGGAGCTCGTTCCCCCCAGCTCGTTCTGGGGGTTGGTGGATGTTTATTTGTTTAAAGGCACAGCCCACACACGTGCGCAGCCCCCCCGGAGAGCTGGAACGGGAGGCATCGTGCAAACGCGGCGGCTGGAGAGACTGGGAGCAGGGAGCCCAGAGGTCCCGGGCAATTGTCCGCACTGACTGCGCACCCATGCCCCCCTCACTCGGAAATGGTGGGAGGAGAATGGGAGAGACCGTGGTCATTTCAACCTGAGACTTGCTGCCGAGGTCAGCCCCATCCACCATCCTTCCCTACAAATTAATAGTGCGGCCCCATCCCTGTCACCGTAGCAACCACACCCCCCCCCCCGTGTTTTTGTGATCACGAAATGGAATTTATGGATGTACCATTCAGTGAACTCTTCTCCAGACAAATAGATCTTGGAAAGAAATTACCAGAAGCCCAGCACCTCCAAATGAGTCTTTGTTTCCAGGAGAACATTTCAATTGGCTGATGAGAGACCTGGAAACCACTGCAGGAAAGGACAGATATTAATTAAGGAATGTTCCAGAAGTTGCCCTGGCCACAGCGGAGGAGTGGGCTTTGTGGATCCCACACACAGTGCCTGGCACTGCAATTAACCCAGAGCCCTCCAGAAATCTCAGAGACAATGAGGTTTTCTTTTTCTCCTACTCTCCCACCATCTTGGGCTTGACTTCAATATTTCCCACCTCAAATTGCCTTCCTGGGCTCCTGTCCCTGGGAGGGACGCCACGTGCAGAGCAAATGTAGCTCAAAAGGAGAAAATGCCGGAGGCCCAAACCACAGACTGCCTGACGGGTCCATGGAGGTTCCTCCAAGCAGGCAGGAGGCTAAAGAAACTTCTCCCATTTAGTTACAACACTCCAGGACTCGGCCGCAGAGAAAACCTCCCGATTCTCCAGGCATACTTTTTACACAAATGAAAAAAGAAAAAAGTATTCTTTCCCCAAATCTGTAAGTAATTCAGATCCCCAGTAGAAAAACTGCAAAATAGAGAAAAACACACGGACCAAAGCAAAGCCAATTATCAGACCTACGCCCACCCAAATAACAACCACCAGTGCTCTGCAGAGTATCTCCAGGCCTGCTCCTAGTCATAATGTCCTTGTTGACTCTTGTCAACGCAGCTCTTGCTTTTCTGTGTCTCCCTCCGCCCCTTAGCCATCTTCCCACACCCCAGGATAAAAAGGCTGGCAAATGCCATGGCTTCTCGGCAACCTCTCTTAGGGGACAGCCCCGTGGCCACTTCAGGTCACGGACACAGCCCATGATACTAGTCACATTCCCCAACTGACCTTGGCTCTTCCCCTCCCCCAGCTCAGACTGTTCCAGGCCAGAGGCCAGCAGTGCGGAGGAGGTGGGAGCGTGGCCCACACAGCGGAAGGTTCAAGGGACCTCTCTGGGGTCTCTTCTCTAAGGGCACGAATCCCATTCACGGGGCTCTACACTCATGACCTACTCAGCTCTCAAAGACCTCACCTTCAAATGCCATCACCTTCGGGTTGCGTTGTCAACAGATGAGTTTTGGAGAGACAAAAGCATTCCATCTAGAGCATTCTTTCTACATATAAAATGGGGACACGATGCTGGTTACATTTATGGAGCGCTCACCGTGTGGCCGACACCATGGTAAACAGCAGGGGATTAGCTCGCTGCCCCCTCACAACCGGGAGTCAGGCGCTGTGCGGAGAAGCGTCCACCTCACCCAGCAAGGGGTCTGGCCTCTGCCCGTGGCTACCGAGACGTGATCTCTGGGCCCCTACAATGTCCCACCTCGTGGGCCTACTTTTTCTAAATATGGCCCTAGCAATATTTTCAGTCCCATGTACTCTTCCAGAATCTGGCCACCCCACATCAGGAGGCGAGATCTATTTCCCTCCCCTTGAACCCGGGCGGACCTGTGAGCAGAATGATTCCAAACTGATGCTGTGTGACTTCTGAGACTAGATCACGGCTCCCACTCAGTTTGGCGCAGTCTCTGCCAGTCCTGCTGGCCACCGTGGAAACTGGAAATGTGGCTTGTGGGACTCAGCGGCTGAACTTGAAACTTTATTTAATTTTATTTTTTTTAATTTATTTTTTTAAAGATTTTATTTATTTGATGGAGAGAAAGACAGCCAGCGAGAGAGGGAGCACAAGCAGGGGGAGTGGGAGAGGGAGAAGCAGGCTCCCAGCGGAGCATGGAGCCCGATGTGGGGCTCGATCCCAGGACCCTGGGATCACACCGAGCCGAAGGCAGACGCTTAATGACTGAGCGACCCAGGCACCCTGAAACTTTATTTAATTTTAATTGGATTTCATTGAAATTGCCACATATGGTACCTTCTCGCACTCTCTCTCCATTGGCCTCTGGAGCCCTGAGCTACCAAGTAAAAGGTGCCGGGCTGTGGAAACCATGTGGATGGGGGAGCCTGGGTGGCTCAGTCAGTTAAGCATCTGCCTTCAGCTCGGGTCATGATCCCAGGGTCCTGGGATAGAGCCCCGTGTTGGGTTCCTTGGTCAGTGGGGCGTCTGCTTCTCCCCCTGCCTCTGCCTGCCACTCCCCCTGCTTGTGCTCTCTCTCTGTCAAGTAAATAAATAAAATCTTAAAAAAGGAAGGAAGGAAGGAAGGAAGGAAGGAAGGAAGGAAGGAAGGAAGAAGAAAGAAAGAAAGAAAGAAAGAAAGAAAGAAAGAAAGACAGACCACGTGGAGAGACACAAAAAGATAAGGACTCCTGGGAGCCCCAACTGCCGGCAGCTAGCCTAGATGTGCGAACACCAGTCTTTCCAATGCTTGCAGCTCCACCCCTGCCTGACAGCCACCATATGAAAGATCCCAGGAAGAGCCCCCTAGCTAGGCCCAGTCAGTCCTCAGGACTGTGAGCGACAACGCTAAGTAAGGTTGTTCTGAGCCACTAAGTTTTGGGGTGATTCGCTATGCAGCAATAGACAACCAGAAGAGGAAGTAAAAACCGCAAGAGATTACATGCTAGACTGTCCCGTTACCCAGCAATATCCACTGCCCCCTCCTTCAGCAGAATATGGCCCACTGTCTGGTTTTATAAATAAAGTTTTATTGGTGCACACATTCATTTACATGCGTCCATGCCTGCTTTCTCACTAAAACGGCAGAGTCGAGCGGCCGTGACAGAGACCATGCAGCCGCAGTATAAAATATTTACCACATGGCCCTCAGGGAAGTTTGCCAAGTTCTGAGGTAGGGGATTACATTTCCCCGCTTTGTGAAGCCATCGGCTTCCAGGTGACCTGCTCCAGCCAATGGACTGTGAGCAGAATGACTGGGTCACCTCCCTATGGAAGCTTTGAGAAGCAGCTCGCACTTCGTGCCTGGTTTTCTCTTGCTTTGAGGGAAGCCCCCCGCGGTCTGGGCAGAGGCCGCTGTGTCAGCCTGGGTCCTGGAGCAAAGATAGTCTGTATTCGTTTCCCGCGGCTGCCGTACCGAAGTGCCACAGACTTAGAACAACAGAGTTTCTTTTCTCACAGTCTGGAGGCCAGAAGTCAGAACTCAGGGTGTCCCAGGGCTGTGCCCCCTCCGAAGGCTCTAGGGAAGCCCCCTTCCTTGCCCCCTCCAGCCCTTGGTGTTGCCTGACTCTAGACTCTGCCTCCGTCACCTCCAGCCGGGCTGGAGCTGCCGGGGACGGGCACTCGGCACAAGCTAAAACTGAGAGTCGGGGTGGTTTGCACATAACAACACAGCCTTGCTGAGTGACACTAAACGTGCAGTGACACGGAGGACAGCGGGGGGCCTGCCTCGGAGCACGGGGGCGCTGGGTGTGGCCCGCGACCAGGTGACTTCAATGATGGCAAGAGGCCACACCGCACCACTGAGCAATGCCCCGGGGGTGGAAGGCTTGGCTTTGCAATATTTGAAACAACCTGATTTCCTTCCACCACTGTTCTTTCTTTTTTTTTTCCAGGGTCAATTACAATTTTAAGAATCGAAAGGTGAGCTGTAAGTTGGGGTTCTCTGGGGCAAAGCAGAGACCATTTGACATGGCTTTGGGAAGAAACTTTGACCTCCTTCCCTCCGTCCCACGCAAACAGAAACCCTCCTCCTGACAGTTCCTGCTCCGAACCACAGTCAGCCGCCAGCTTTGTCCTACCTGAGCGCGGGACCTGGCTGGAGACCAAACCCGCTGCACCTGCAAGACCGCGGAGCTGCCTGATTTACATATAGATTTCCCAGGGCAGGGAGGTGCCCAGCGTTTTCCTGATGAGGCACGTTTGTTCTTGATTTTCTGATTACCCCCAGGTCAGGTTGATTGCGCAGGGTGTTTTGAGGGCAGCTTTCTGGGTTTGGGGGAAGTTTCTGGCACCGGATGAGAATTTAACAATGGAAGTCGGTGATCTTTGGGGGGTGCTGGTCAGATGCACTGACTGGAGGATTCCTTTTAGGCATCTGTGCGTAGTCAAAACATTCTTTGTAAGGAGCAGGGGAGAAGACGAACTTCCATTCCTTCCCTTCCACGTTCCAGAATCACCACCTGAAAAACAAGCTTCCTCTGCCCCACCTCCCTCCGGTGTCTTCTTACCTTCTTACCTCTTCCTTCCTTTGGCTGATTTTGCAACCCTCTTCGGAGGCTGGGCTGGTCAGCTTAATGAACCTCACAGGTTTGCCACCAGGTGAACGCTATACCATTAGCTGCCTGTTTCACAACCATATTCTTGTCCTGATGAAGGCTCACTATCTCTCCCATGAAATCCTGTTTCAAGAGCCCCCATTCTGGACTTGAAGTACAGAACAGTTACTGAGCAGTGACGCTGGAGATGTGGCAGCTTGGCGACAGCCGCCTCTCCTGTCTCCTCTGCTTGATTGGAGATCGGAAGTGGGCAACTTTCCATTTTATGAGAAACTGATGCCTTCCCCCCAGCGCTTTTCCAGCTCTCTGTGAAGCTCTCCCTCTGGTGTCCTCTTTCCGGCCTGAATTCTAGAGCCGTGGGTCGCACTGTGCTCCCTGGGGGCCAGGATGGTCTGCAGGCTGGGTCTCTGCCCGAGGGAGGTGGGTTGCCTGGCCAGACGTGGTGCTGACCTAAGGTAACCACAGTTCTGACTCCCAAGAGGTCGTGCTACAGTTGAAGAGATACCAGTTAGACACAGGGCATCTACTCTTTGGAGGGGTCTCTCCAATCGCTCTACTTGATTTGCCTGTGTAAGTAGGCCCTTCCCTAGCCTCAAACTGGGCCTCCCCAACTCCACCCCTATAGAGACTGCCCCAGCGGCCACTCAGCCCATGAGTCGCTCCCTCATGATCTACCCTCCTTCCCCCTGGCTGGCCCTCGTCCCTCCCTCCAACCTCCCCCATCTAAGGGCTCTTTGAAACATGTGTGTCTATGTTAGAAACAGGTGGAGGACAGGTGAATGGAGGAGAGAAGGGCTTCCAGCCACATGGCAGACCAAGGGAATGGGGGCTTTTCTCTCCCCTCTTCTAGTGCAAAAATAAGCAGAACAAAATACACCACCAACACCACCAAATGGTTTTCATAATGAATATTCACACTCGAAAGAGAGGAAAGTCCTCAGGGTGGGAAATCGAGGGTTAAAGGCTGGAGCAGGAAAGCAGAGGCCAGCACACTGACACTCCTCAGATCTGGTGATGGGGCTGCGGTTCTAGCACGGGGACCCGAGGTGCCATCTGGTGCTCACTCAAGGTGAAGGAGCTGGAATGGAGCCCCAGCTTACAGCCTGGAGTCTTCAAGAGCAGCAGACGGCACAGGGGGGGCTAGCAAAACTCCACCTACTGGGCCAGGGGTTAGGGATTTGGATAGAAAATACCTCAACTGTCAGAAATCAAAACCCTGTCCCCAAAACGGGAGCAAGGTGTGATGTTACACTGAGAGGTGGAGAAAGTCCAAGTCACAAGAGCAACATAAAAACTGTTCCCGAACCATTTAAACACCTGAGCCCTGGCAGGAGAAGATACAAAATTGCTCCACGGGGACAATTTTGCGACCTAAAGCATACCAGACCCACCGGGCTGGGGCAAACACTCTCCTCTGAACCCACGAAGGAAAACTTACCGAACGCATACATAAACCACCCCAAAAAGGAGACGTTAGAAGTAACAAAACAAGAATCAGCTCCCCAATAACTGGAATTCATAGAAAATCTTATAAACCTTAAAAAAAATGCTAGTCAGAGCATATCTAAAACAGCAGAGAATTGCACTCTGTCACGGGCACTACGCGGCACAACCACAGACAGGTCCATAGAATAAGGAGAGGAGGCTCTTTTATAGAGGAAAGGGAATGCTGGGAGGGCTGTTGTAAACAGAAAGTCCACTGAAATACAATGGGAATTGTATGTATGGGGGCTTCTCATTGGCTGGGCTATAATTGCCTCTCATTGGCTGAGCTGTGATGATCTCTCATTGGCTGAGCTGTGCCAGTCTCTCGTTGGCTGGGCTGTAACCTTTTTCTCATTGGCTGGGCTGTGACTCTCTCATTGGCTAGGCTGTGACTTTCTCATTGGCTGGGCTGTGACCATCCCTCATTAGTTGAGCCATGACACTCTCTCATTGGCTGGGCTGTGACTGTCTCTCACTGGCTGGGCTATTGCTAGGGCAGGAGAAAAACTTCCTCCCCCTTGCTGGGATAGCAAAGTAGTAGCTACGGTACTAAGGACTTGTGCCCGAGCTCTTTTCCTGTTGGGCCCACAATGGACAAGAGTGGGAGAAAGTGAGAGCTTTCTCTGCAGCCTCTGGGCGCCAATCTAAATGAGGTTTCCTTTTATTAATTTTCACAGTCTGAACACCTGAAATAGAATAAAAGTGTATTTAAAATGATATGGGAAGTTAAAGAAGGAATTGGGCAGAATCAGACATTTTGAAAAGAATGAGTGGACATAAAAAATTATCAAGTAGGCCTAGAAGTAAAAATATCTTCATTGAAATTATAAACTAAATTTATGAGACAAATGGAGGTAACAACACTAAAGAGAGAATTCGAGAAATAGAAGATAATTAGAAGGAAATCATCCCAAATGCAGCACAGAGATACGAAAAGATGAAAAGTAAGAAAACGCAGTTAAGAACCGTGGACAGGGGCGCCTGGGTGGCACAGCGGTTAAGCGTCTGCCTTCGGCTCAGGGCGTGATCCCGGCGTTACGGGATCGATCCCCATGTCAGGCTCCTTCACTATGAGCCTGCTTCTTCCTCTCCCACTCCCCCTGCTTGTGTTCCCTCTCTCGCTGGCTGTCTCTATCCTGTCGAATAAATAAATGAAATCTTAAAAAAAAAAAAAAAAGAACCGTGGACAATAGAATGGGGAGGTGGAATGTCCATTTTATGGTCTAGAAGAAAATAAAGACGGGGGTGGGGGCAAATTCAAAATGAACAAATGATGGGATTTTTCCATAATCAAAGGAATGAGTCATTAGAGCGAAGTGTCACATTATCCAAACAGGGTAAGTAAAAAGAAATACACAGCTAGACTCACTGTGGAGAAATTAGAAAGCGTCGAAGACACAGAGATCTTAAAAGCAACCAGAGAGATAAGACCACCTAGCTGAAACAAATGACAATTGGATTGACAGAACGCTCAGCATCACCAATGGACGCCAGAAGACAGTGCTATCCTGTTGGCAAAGTACTGAGGGGCTATGTTATCCCAGATTATATGTCCAGCTAAACTGTCCTCCAAAAGTCAGGGCTGTCATAGATTTTCAGATAGAAACAAAAGAGAGTCTACTGAGAGCTCCCCTCTACTTGCTAGATGGGATGCTGCCTGACTCATGAATCACATGGTAAAAGCCAATTAGATCTGCAAATTATTATTATTTTTATTATTTACTTATTTGAGCGAGAGATAGAGAGCACGAGCAGGGAGGAGGGGCAGAGGGAGAGGGAGAGACAGACTCCCTGCTGATCAGGGAGCCCAATGTTCGACTTGATCCCAGGACCCTGGGATCATGACCTGAGCCAAAAGCAGGCACTCTACCGACTGAGCCACCCAGGCACCCAGATCTTCAAATTAAAAAAAAGAAAAGAAAAGAAAAGAAAGAGTCTACTATTCATGGATCCTCACTGAAAGAACTTCAGTTATAGTGGTAATTAAATCCAAAAGGGTTTAAATAATAGTCAACCTAATAAACATTGACTATAATTAATAATAATATCAATAATTACAATTGTGCTGAATCAATGCAGTTAAAAACAAAGTGAAACTAAAACGCTAGCCAACAATAATATGCAAAGTGGGAGGGAAATTGGAGAAGAGACTTAAGTAAGATAATAAACCAAAGTCCAAATATATCAGTTAAGTCCAAATATGTTAATAATTATGATAATAGTAAATGTATTAAACCTGCTTATTAATTACAGAGACTAACTGGATGAAAAAATTTATCTATACAAAAGATTTTTAGATACAACGCAACTCAAACAACACAGAGGTTGAAAATAAAGGTTAAAAATATGTATTAAAAAAAAGCTTTTATGTGTACATAAAACATATGCATACATAAAATATCTACAAAAGAAAGTAGTAAGAATATTACTCACAAAGGAGTCCTTAAGACAAAAAGTGTTTACCCACTAATAAAAAAATAATAATTCTTTAAGAAAATATTCCGATGCTGAAATTCCATGCCTCTATTTGGTCTCAAATATAGAAAGTAAAATCGCAAAAGGAACCAACAACTCACATCCACAGGGGAAAATTCTAGCACGTCTCTGTCAGAAAATCCTAGCTTGATTTGAACCTCGTAATTAACAAGCTTGATCCTGATGTACACGGGCGCTAAGTATTCTTTTCAAACTCGAATCTGACATTTAACAAAACTGAATTCGATATTAGGTTGCAAAGGAAGTTTCAACTGATAACATACTGGCCGCCTCCTGACACTAAAAAATAAGATGAGAAATCCCAAGTGTTTGCAAGCTGGAAAGCATGCTTCTCAATAATTCAGAGGAGAAAGCGTAAGAAAAAGTCTCAAGTATTTACAACTAAGACAGGGAAAGGATAAGATTTCCAAACACGGACAAAAGCAGCAATAAAAGTAAATAGTCATTAGGAAGTAATAGGTGAAAACTAACGAAGTATTTAACACAAGAAATGGGAAAAAATACCAGAAAAAAAAATGTTTAATGGGAGGAAAGAAATACTAAAGATAAGTACAGAAATTAGCGAAACAGGAAATATGCAAAAGAAAGAATTAACAAATGCACAGTTTATTCTCCAAGAAGACAAAGTGAATAAACTTTTGGAAATAAAGATTGCAGGGGCGCCTGGGTAGCGCAGTCGTTGGGCGTCTGCCTTCGGCTCAGGGCGTGATCCCGGCGTTCCGGGATCGAGTCCCACATCGGGCTCCTCGGCTGGGAGCCTGCTTCTTCCTCTCCCTCTCCCCTGCTGTGTTCCCTCTCTCGCTGGCTGTCTCTCTGTCACATAAATAAATAAAATCTTTAAAAAAAAAAATAAAGATTGCAAAAAAAAAAAAAAGGAAATCACAAAAGAATTTCATCAGGAACGCAAAGGAAGACATAACCATACAGTAGAGTTCTTTAGCAAAATAAGCAGTATGAACAACTTTATGTCGAAAAGATTTAAGAGTCGTAAAAGATGAAACAGATGCATAGAAAAAATAAAAATGATCAGAAGGATCTCAGAAAGTAACAGAAAACCTGGAAGCGTTTAGGACAGTAAGTCAGCAGGCATAAATCTACTTGCAAAAAAGCATCAGACCAGACAATATTACAAGCAAGTTTTACCAAGCCTTCAAGGAACACGTAACTCCTGCGTGATGCAAATTGTTTCATAGAAATTTCCTTTGCGGAAATACAGGACAGGGGCAAGAGGAGGGGCTCCCCAGCTCCTTTTATAAGGGTAGCAGAATTTTGATGCCTAAAACAGGCAGAAACAGTACCTACAAGGAAAATAGGAACACAGATGTACAAATCCTATATCGAAATTAGCAAACCAAATCCAGTAGTCTATATATAAATACTTTATCGTGAGAGCGCAGTCGTTAACTCAGGAATATAAGACAGTTGAACACTGAAATGTCTGCTGAAGTAATTCAGCACATTAAAAGATTAAAGGAGAAAGTCCATATATATAATCACCTTATTCGATGCAGAGAAGGCATTTGATAAAATGCAATATCCACTCGTGATTTTTTAAAGAACTGAGAATAGACAGAAATTTTCGTAAACTGATAAGAAACACCTACCAAAAGCATCTCAGACTTAATGATAAACCATTAGAGTTATTTTCCTTAAAGGCAAGAACAAGGTGAGGACTCTTGTTCCGTCATTTTGATTCTGTATTTTACCAGGATCTTCAGCTCAGTTAACATGTTAAAAAAAAAAATTACTTTGGGTAAAATTTCGTTGCATTTAATTGGTATCAGTACAAATTGATAGTGACTTCAACCAAATGGAAGTTTCTTCCTCACGTGAGCTTCTGAAGGTGCTCCAGGGCCAACACCGATGAGCCATGAGGTTGTCCCAAGACCCAGGTCCCGTTGGTCTCAGTGTTTCACCGTCCCTGGAGCGCCGTCCTCCTCCCGAGCTCCGCGTGCCTGCCACTATGTCTGCAGACGAAGGTCCGGGAACTGCCAACACTACTTTGAAAAAGCCGGACGAGACGCTTGCCCTCCCAGATGTACGTCCTTGCTATAAAGGGATCCGTGGTAGTGAAGCAGTGCGGTCGACCTAAGAAAAACAGACCAACAGGATGGAATAGAAACCAGAAGCAGATGATCGGTTTGTGGAAACTGGGCAAATGGTGGTACGAATCAGCAGGGGGAAGAGTGAGCTGTACCTGCAATAAGGGGTGGTGGGGATACCTGGCCGTCCGCAAAGGCAAACAGGAAATGAGGACTTACCTTACGCGACACATGAAAATAAGATCCAGATGAATTAAAGACCTAAGTGTGAAAAAAGCAAAACTTTAAGTCTTTTGGAGAAAATACAGAACATCTTTAGGATGCCAGGATAGAGAAGGCCTTCCGATCCCCAAGGCACAAATTAGACAGAATCGAGAGAAATATATCTGACTACGTGGAAATTTAAGGACAGTGTAATGAAGTAAAAGGACAAGCTTCACTCTGGGAGATGTTTTACAACAAGCACCATATTGCTCAATAAATTGTGGACGGGTTCCTGCACGGATGGACCGCTGGAAAGAGGCATTTGCTTCCTTCTCCTGCCTATCCACGCAGTGGGCGAGGAGCCCGAGTGTTGTTACTGTTTTAAAATACAGTGTATTAATAGAAAGTTTGAGTTATGGTAAGGAGACCGTTCAGATGACCACCGTCAAAAAGATAGTCCATTACTCACAGTTCCCAGGAGAGGAGGGACACGCCGGGCCAGGGGAGCCACATGGGTCGCAGCAGCCTCCGGCAGGAGGCTCAGGGAGAGGAGGGAACTGAGCTCAAGTACCTTTGCTGTGGTTACCACGGGAAGGAATGGGAGAGCAGGGTAAGCAGGCTTGGCATTGGCCGCTTTGAATAAACTCAGTGGGCTCCAGGCTCCAGGGCATAGGAGCCGTGTGGAGTAGTCTGATACCAGGCCCTGAGGAGTGATTAGGGCAGGCGCAGAGTGGCCTGGAGCGTGAGCCTGATAGAGAAAGAGCTTGGGGGGGGGGGGGGGGGGGGGGGG
>NW_024424897.1:4844701-4846078 GCF_017311325.1 Ursus maritimus | reverse complement strand
GGGGGGGGGCTGGGTGGCTCAGTCGGTTAAACATCTGCCTTTGGCTCAGATCATGTTCTCGGGGTCCTGGGATCGAGCCCTGCGTCAGGCTCCCTGCTCAGTGGGGAGTCTGCTTCTTCCTCTGCTCCTCCCCCTGCTTGTGCTCTTTCTCTCTCTCAAATAAATAAATAACATCTTAAAAAAAAAAAAAGAACGAACAAAAAAGAGCTTTGGGGGGGCTCTGGATTGATTGATGTGTATTTGAAAGGCGTGTCCCTGGGGAGGGACTCCCCTCTGACCAGGGGATGAGGTAGGAGAAGGAGGGTGGAAGCCGGCGAGGGGGCAGGAGGCCCAGGCAAGGGGACTCAGGCTGTCCAGAAGGAGGTGTGTCCGGCATCCGCGCGCAGGGCAGATGCTGCGAGCGTCGGGTCTCCAGGAGCTGGAAATGCGGGGGATGCCGTCCCACACCAGTTGTTCCCATCTTCCAACCTTTTTTATTACCTTGCTCTGAATTTCCTTTCCTGGTAAACAGCTGCTCAGTCTGGAGCTTCAGGAGAAAAGGATGAAATTAAAGTGTCAAAACCAAAAATTTATTCTTGTTTGTGCCTTATTTTTGGCGCCTGGCACACAGGGCCTGGCAGACGAGCCAAAGCGCCGGTTTCTTACCTTCACCTGCTTCGTCTCATGGAAAGACGCGGCCTCTCCCCATCTGCTGAAGGAGGGGACACATGGCTGCCCCTTCTGGGACGGGCCCCTCCGTTTGGATCGGCTCGCTCTCTTGCCCACGCGCCTCATGCACCCAGCCCACTTTGCTCCCCAAATGTTTTCCTGCCAAGCTCACTACATGAGCGAAGTGATGTTTGATTTGCATGAGGGAAAATCTACCCTAGATTAATCTCATAGTATCGATTCTAGGATATTTAAAGGTGAACCCAGCTGTCGAACTCTCCCCCAGGAGTGGAGCTCCGAACCAGATGCTCACTCTAGCTGCCCAGGAAATGGAGCGTCCCAGACTGGCTACCAGATTGTGCCGTTCCCCACCCCACCCCCAGTCCTCACCCCCACACCCCGGCAGCCACTAGGAGGGGCACTGACCCCGAACCAGAAGAAGGGGTTCCCTTCAGGCCTGTTCGAGGGGGGAGGACGCTGGCTTTGAATCTGTCAGAGACTTGACCCGTCTCTGCTGCTTGGAAAGCTCGTCCATTCGGCCACACTTACCGGTTCCTGTAATAAACTAGGCACTTCCTGGGAACCGGGTGTAGAAACAACAGAGACCCGAGGGTCATGTGTCTGCAGTCCAGAAGGAGAGACAGCCAAGAAAGCCGAAAATTCTGATATGGAAGGAGCGGGACCAGCTACATAATTCTTGCCGCCCCCCCCCCCCCCCCCCCCCCCCCC
>NW_024424897.1:4771350-4844691 GCF_017311325.1 Ursus maritimus | reverse complement strand
CCCCCCCCCGCCGCCCGGTGCCAAATGAAAATGCGGGGCCCTTGTTCCAACAGTGGGGCATCAAACACACAGGGCCTCCCAGGACGCCAGCCCCAGGAAGGAGGCCTGCTGGGAAGGTGCCTGCCCTCTTGCACCAGGAAGGAAAGAACAGCCTTTATACCTAGAGATGGGGACGGCCAGATGAGTCTGCACAAACCAAACCTCGCCCAAAACTCCTATCTTCCATTCGTTTCCACCATGTGTTTACCTGCTGCCCCTAGAAGCTCAAAGTGCTTTCCTCTGTCTTGTCTCTTCCCCGTGATCTGTCTTCTGTTAAAATGACGCATAAGTGCCCTGAGTTTCATTCATCGGGCCTTCATTTTCCTGCTATGATGTCCGTGCACGGAGCAATGAAAATATTCACATCAAATCAAATCTGCGTGCCCTTTTTCCCGTTAATATGCCTGTTAGCCCAGCTCCCAGGCCCTGGTCATGGAACCTGAGGATAGAGGGACGCTTCTCCTCTCCTGAGACCCTCCCAAGTGGAGACCCTTTCCTGGCAGTGATGGGAAAGAGGCTCAGAGTGACATCGCTGGCTTTGAAGACGGAGGAAGGGGCTGTGAGCCAGGGAATGTGGTGGCCTTCGGCAGATAAGAACAAGCCTCGGTTTACAGCCGGCAAACAAAGAGGGACGTCAGTCCTACAACCACAAGGGACTAAATTCTGCTGTAAGAATAAGCAAGGACAGGGGTGTCCCCAGAGCCTCCAGAAGGGAACCCACCTTGATTTGAGCCCAGTGAGACCTATATCTGACTTACGACCTACAGAACTGTCAGCCGACACATTTGTGCTAAGCCGCTAAGTTCATGGTCACCTGTCACAGCAGCAGCAGGAAAGGAGCATTCAAAGCACGCAGTCTAATGAAGAAGTATCTCTACTGGTTTGGCACCCAGAGGATAGAGACTGGGAGCTGGGGGTGATGGGGAGGGAAGGGCACAAGGTCAAAGGGCTATGGGAATGAGAATGGGGCCCCGGCCCTGCCCAGAGGGGCACCACCTTTCAGGCTGGGCCGTCAACACTCATGGGCGTCGGCCTCACCCTGGAAAAAGTGAGTGTTGAGTGCAGATTCCCGAGAGATACAGGTCCGCGAGCGGCCTGGGAACCTGCATGTTCGGATGGCTGGGCAGATCCTGATGGACGTTTGTACCAAGAGGCTCATGCCATCGGATCCACCAGCCCTGGGTCTTCTCTAGCAGCCGGGTTATAGGTTGTAGAGAAGCCCCCCCAAACCTTTCCTGACTTTCACTGGGTTGCCCCCTCACCCCAGGCTCCCTCCCTCCCAGAGACCCCTCAAACCTACCCCATCCGCAGTCGCATTTGGGTACTTTACCGAGGTCTGTCCCCCATCTAGATCGTGGCCTTGAAGGAGGATGGGGTACCCTCTGGTGCTTTGACGGCAGAGCCCCCAGGCCAGCTCAGTCCCCTGCGAGCCGCTCCTGCCCACCGCTGACTGGGGTCTGCAAGTGCCCACATGCAGGTGAGCGGCTGGGCGGGCTCAGTCAAGACAAGGGGCAATGCTGGACTGTGCGGGGGTGGGGGTGGGGTGGGGGTGGGGAACGGGGAGGCGCGTGCTAACTGATCCCCAGAGCGCGCTGTGACGGAGAAGCTATCGCACGCCACCGCTTGGGAAGTCCAGTCTGCGGCTTCTCATGGGAGCTGCTGTCTGGGCCTGAACTGGTCAAGGCAGCTTCAGGCCAGCCTCAGCCTGCAGGGCCGCATGTCCCACTGCCATTGTGCACCTTCGTCCAGAATTAACGTGCTAGGCCATGACCTCGAAAGGCCTTTGCGAAAACGCGTTCACCCAGACGTGGGCCACAGCTGAGCAAATTCTGGTATTTTAGCAAGGTGGGAGGAGGGACAGAGCTCAAACATCAAAACACGCGTGCGGGGATACTTGGGTAAAGCAACACAGGCTCCGCGTTTATTGACAGACCAGCGACGTGCATCTGCTCATCTCGCTGATTTCCAAAGTGGATAAGCGCACATCAATCAAAACTGCAAGAATTTGGAGTCGTTTAAATCATGTAGGAATCCATGCTGATCACGTTCTTATATTTGTTCAGGGATTAATGAAAGTAAGTGCCAAATTTACAGAAAGATGCACCCAGGGGGCAGGAGGGACTCTGGCCAATACAGATATGAGACCTCGCTCATCTTTGCTGGATCTCAAACCAGACATTCTAGTCCCAGGACGTGAGGGGGACAGAATCCTATGTTCTCCTTGCGTGGTGGTGGCTCCAGTCCGGAGCCCTCCTCCAGAACCAGCCACCTGGTCGCCAATGGCCCCCAGATCTGGTAGCTGGGCTGAGGCCCAGGAGGTCCAGAGGACACAGGCTATGTCCAGAGCCAGAGAGAACCAGCCCTATTCTCTGGCAGCACCCAGCGGGTTGCTCCCACCCCCATCCCACCCCACAAGTGCCCTGTGCTCAGGGCTGCAGGGCTGGTCTGCCCTGGGTAGGCTCATTCTTCAGAGCAGAGTGTCCAAGGGACACACAGGTCCCTCTCTGGCCAAAGGCGCTGGCCTCCCCGGCACAGCCTCCTGCGGGGAGATGCAGTGGGGACAAGCAGCCGAGCTCCTGGGGCTCCTTCACGGAGCGCCACAGACCGGGGGCTTAGCAGAACACCAGTCTCTTCCCTCACGCTTCTGGAAATCAAGGTGTCAGCGGGGTTGGTCCTTTCAGAGGCTCGAGGGGAGAGTCCATCCCAGGCGTCTCTCCCAGCTCCTGGGGGCTGCCCGCAAGCCTCAGTGTTCCTTGGCTTGTAGACCTGTCTCTCCAATCTCTGTTGTCATGAGGCGTTCTTCTCTGTCCGTGTGTCCTCCCCTCTTCTTATAAGGACATCAGTCACATTGGATTATGGTTCACTCGAATCCGGGTTGGCCTCATCGGGAACTTCGTTACATCCGCAGGGATCCTATTTCCAAACAAGATGCTGAATCCGTCAGTCCGGCTGGTGTGACAGAGACCCACCTGCGTGCTGGGCGGTTTAGACAAAGGACAGCCCTTCTTCTCGAGGTTCTCGAGGACAGAAGTCCAAGATCAGGACCATCGGGGTAGGTTTCTGGCGAGACGCCTTTTTCTGGCGTGTAGGTGGCGGTCCTAGCCCAGTTCCCACGTGCCTTCTCCTCTGTGCGTGGAGCGAGAGCTCTGGTGTCTTCCTCAGAGATTGAGGCCCACCCTTGATGTCATTTAACCTGAATTACCTCCCTAAAGGCCCCAATTCCAAATACAGTCACGGTGGGGGCTGGGGCCTCAACATATGAATTTTGAGGGGACACAATTGAGTCCCTCACAGTCACGGTCCGAGTAGATGCAAATTCGGGGAGGAGACACTGTTGAACGCTCCGGAGTGAAGGGGACCGAGGACCCTGTCTCTCCCACCCTCCCTGTCCCCCCACTGGCGCTCTGCCTGCTGTCCCTGGCTCTGACCAGCACCCAGACTCACACTGCACCCCCCTGACTTTACGTCCGTCTGTCTCCCTCCGCGGCCAGGTGTGCACCCTTTCCTCTCTAAACGGCCCCCCTCAACACAGCACCTTCTCCTTTCTGTCTTCCTCAGTCTGTCGTCCTTCAAGGCCAGCCCTTCCCTGAGCTGCTTTGGCCTGTCTTTCCTACCCCACTTCTCTCTTCAACATTCTCTTACCCTGGTCCCCGCAGATGTAAGGCTTATCCCAAGCTTCACACAGGAGCGGAGTTTGGGGGAGGCAGGGAGCACGCCCTGTGCTGTGTTCTGAGCCCCCGCAGGGCTGAGCACACAGGAGGGGTGGGGGCGGGGGCAGCAGTGCACGGTTTCAGCCCTGCCCTGCTGCGTGCCAGCTGTGTCATCTTGGGGTGGTTCTTTACCTTTCTAAGCTTCATTTTCCTTGTCCGCAAAATGGAACCATAAAATTGTCTGCCTCCCCGGGTCGGTATGAAGAGAAGTAAGAGAATACTCAAAGCCCTGATGTTGAATGGGACGGGGGTGGGGGGGTTGGGGGGATGGAATGCGGGCTGGTGTTCCCCAGGCCCCTGAGACTCAGCCAAGACTCAGAGCCCCCCAGCTAAGAACAGTCCAGAGCCAGCAGTCTGGGGAACGAGACTCCCCGTCCCCGTCCCCGTCCTGGAGTCTGCAACCTTGACCCTTCCACCGCAGAGCCCCAGGGCTCGCAGTCTCTCCCCTCTACCACCACCCCCCGCCCCGCCCCTCACCCCTGCCTCCCAGGGGTGAGCACACTCCCCACCCACACAACTCAGAGTTTGCGAAGCAGGCACTCAGTGCCCATGGCATAAATGAAGACTCACAACTGAATGAATAATAAGAGAAAAGGTAATAATAATGAAAGAATGGAGCCCTATGAAATAAATAACGAGTGAATGACCAAATAACAGTTAACAAACATTTAGGTTAGCACTTCCTCTGGGCCAAGCATTATTCTAAGAACTTTACATTCTTCCTTCATCAAATGCTTGCAAAGCTGGTGCCATTATGATGTCCATTTTATAGATGGGGAAACTGAGGCACGGAGGCTAAGGGACTTGTTCAAGGCCCCGCAGCTGAAAGGGGACAGAGGCCAGGACTGGGAGCAAGCTGATCACCAAGCCCCACTGTCCAGAGAGGCTTGCTACAGCTTCCCGCCCCTGGGAGCAGGGGGAGGGAATGTGGATCGAGGCAGTGGGCAAGGAGGGGCTGGGGGAAAGGCGCCAGCACACTGAGGACTGAGTCCAGTCCCAGTCCTCCAACCCCAGGGGACAAGGTCCAAACCGTCCCATGTTTGTGCCCCTGGTACCTGGAATCATGGCTCACCTAGGTTCATCAAAAGAACAAAGACAAATGATACAGGTTGAGGAATAGGTATTTGGAGAAACCAGTGCTTTTGATGGAGGCCCAGCCTCTACACCTGGACAGGAGTTGGCATCACCCCGCACTCTCCAAGATAATCTCGGAAGAGGGGACCAGGACACCAGGGGGTCTCCTCAGTAGCTGTCAGCTTCCATCTTCCAAAACCGGCCGTGGTTTAGACTCACTGGGTCGAGCTCTGTCCTCCTAAGGGAAAAGGCTGAATTGTAGACGTTGGACAATCTTTAAAGGAACTTTTAAAATCCACACAGTAGCATGGGTAACAAAATAGAATTTGCCTTGTCACATTTCTTGTTGACTTCTGGAATGAATGGAAGGAGACAAACTGCAAGCAGCATTTCCATCATGTTATGAGCGAGATGCTTGAGGGTGATGGAAAGGTGAATGCTCGTTGCATTCCCACCAGCCCAGACCCGACCGAGTGCTCCATTCTTCCCCGGAAATGGCCTTGCTGTTTCCACCAGGCACCCAGGACCGGGACCCAACGCCTGTTCTCACATCTTCCCGCACCCCATCAGATGCGACTTCACCCTCCTCCGAACGCACAGAGCACGCCTACATCAGCTTTCTGCCAGTGATTTGTTGCTGTCTTGTAGGGTTTAGATTACTTCTTCTCTCCTGAGCACTCTTGGTGTGCCAGGCACCCTGCACACATTATCTCTTTTACTCCCTAGACCACCAATGATTCTGCCGACGGAGAGATTCGAAAGGGTATGTCCTATTATGGACAGTGCTGAAGTCACCCTGCCTGCCTAGCCTTCTCTTATTTCCCCTAAATTCCAAATGAGTGACGCATGAATCATAGACGGTACACTTACTTGGGGGAGGGGAAGAGCAGGCTGTTGGCTTCCTGCACGCTCTAAAGTGTTCACTTACTGTTCAGTCAACTCCCTTCCCTTATAACATTTATTCTGTAGGTGTCAGACGGCGGGCCAAGAGTTAGAATTTCAAACATGAGTAGTCCGAGGCACCGGGGAGCTCCCAGCCTCCTGAGGGAGATGGCGTGGCTGTGCAACGATCATCAGAATGTGCTCACAGAGGAGCGAGTCATGGGAGTGACCACTGCTCTCTGGGGGCATCATTAGTCCTATGTGAGTTGGGTTTTGAAGGATGACCAGGAGTTTCCTGGAAGGCAAGGGGAAAAGGTCATGGCTGGGAAAGAGAGAGTGGAGTGGGTGGGTTGGGGGCAGGAGTGGTAGGAGGTGAGTTGAGTTTCTCGGGCATCATGCTCACGGAGGGGGTGGTAGGTAGGTAAAGGGACACTGCGACCCATACTGAAGGATAGTAGGAATGAGCTATTTACGAGGGCCCCCCAAGGCAGACAACTTTCAATTATACTGAAATATAGTTATCAAAATATTTACAAAGCAGTAGAAAAGCTGCGTATTTTTTTTTACTAGTGCATTAAATAGCACTGCCGAGTGGATGCTTAATAACCACAGTCATTTTGTACGTAACTTTGTAATAGGAATAAGCATGAGTGATATTTCAAGGTTCTCGCCACAGCTGTGATGGGTTAGGGAAATATCTGTAATTCTTATTGGTGACAGGGTCAAGGCACGTCTAATACTACTGTGGTCCTGCTGACGACATTTTAATGGAAGGGGATGTGAAATTTCAGGTGCCGTTTTAGGGACAATAAAGAAGTAATTTTTCCCCCAGCCAAGTTCACAGTTCCTAAATTCTATCCGTAAACCTCTTGGGATCCTTGTACACCAGGTGCAAAACCCCAGCTTTACACAATTAACTCTCCCCCACCCATGCCTGTGACTCTCACCAGCCAGTCCTGGGAGGAGGGAAGTGATTGGGTCAGTCCGTCATCATCTTCCACTTCCTTTACCAAGAAAGGAAGTGTGTTAAGATGGGGGAAGGTTTGCCAACCACCCCCGATTCCAGATAACTGAGGGATAACTGTCTTATCCCACCCCAGAGTCTGAGGCCTGCACCCACCACACTCATGTGGGTATGGTCACCACCTGGGCACATAAATGAACCCGGATACCTGGCCAAAGACCCAAGACCCAGAGCAAAACCAAGGGACAGAGAGGTGTGGGAATTTCAACTATGCCCACAAATCCTTTGATACCCCTCCCCTCCAGAAGTGGAACTTCGTTCTCTTCTCTTTGAGTATAGTATGGGCTGGACTCGGAGACTCACTTTTAATGGACAGAATGTGGTAAAAGGGTTGATGTTTCATCTTCAAGATGAGTCACAAAGGCACCGTGGCTTCTTTCTGGTTCTCCCCCCGGGATCACTTACTCTGGGGAAGGCACCACCACGTTGTCAGGGCACCCTTTCAGCCCCATAGGGAGCTCCACAGGCCAAGGGACTGGGGCATCCTGCCAACCACCAGACAGCAGCGGAGGCGTCCGGTCAAGAGCTGTGTGAGGGGCCATCTTGGAATTGGGTCTTCCAGCCCCAGTCAAACCTTCAGATGACCACAGCCTTGGCTGATGGCTTGCCCATGGCTGACGGCTTGTCCATAGCCTCACTGCGAAACCTGAGCCAGAACCCAGCCCAGCTAAGCCACCCCTAGATCCTGGCCCTCCCGTGCTGTGAGATAGTAAATGCTTGTTGTTTTTTTAGCTGTTTTGGAGTATTTTGTTAGGCAGCAGTAGATGACGAATCCAAGAAGTAGGAGAAAGAGAAATCCCGCTCCTCTCTAGAGGGCTGGGGGCTGAGGTGCTGGGGAAGGGAGGGAGAATGCGATTCCCTGAGGCAGCCCTCTTGACGGCGAGAACGCCCAGGGTGCATGGCACAGGCTCAACGCATATGTCGTCCAGGCCTGCTGATGGATCCTGCACTTCCTGGTCACCCACCGACACGCCGTGTCACACCTCCCGTGTCAGCTCCCGGGACTGAAAGGAGAGCCACGAATCAGCCTCTCGCTGCTGCGAGGGTTGAGGAGATGACCACGAAGAGAGCGCCAGACGCGCATTACCCGCTCAGTACATGGCGGCTCTTTGTGGTGAATTCCCTGGCCCCCCACCAGGCCAGCCCCCCGGCATGACATCCCCGAGAGGAGCCCACTCTCCTCTGACACCCAGAAGGCCACGGCCCCCAAGCGGGCACAGTGTGGGAACGAGAGAGGCCAGCGCAGCCCCAGCTCAGTCCCTTCGTCCTGTCCCCCGTCATCGTCCCCAGGTTCGGAGGTCGCCCTAAAGAGCATCTAGCATGTGAGAAGAAACTCAGCCTCACCCAGGACTGGGGAAAGGCAAGCTGAAACTACCCCAAAATGGAAACAACCCGAATGTCCACCAGCGGATGGATCGACAAAATGTGGCCTGTCGGTATCACGGACAAGCCCTCCGCCTCAGAAAGGAGGAAAGTGCTGTCCACGCTCCAACGGGGACGGACCTTGAAAACTTCGTGCCCAGTGGAGGAAATCATTTAAAAAGGGCCACATATTATATGATTCCATTTATACGAAATGCCCAGAAAAGGCGAATCTCTAACGACAGGAAGCAGACTGGTGGTTGCCAGGGGCCGGGGGGAAGGGGCGGGGAGGCGGGGGGAGGGGGAGTGAGTGCTGATGGGTACGGAGGCTTATTTTGGGGTGATGACGTTTTGGAACTAGATGGAGGTGGCAGTTGCACAACACTGTGAGTGTATGAAATGCCACAGAGTTGTTCACTTTAAAATGGCTAATTTGGGCAACACCATGGAGACGGTGAAAAGATCAGTCGTCGGGGGGTTGGGCGGGGGGGGGGACGAACAGGTGGGGAGCACAGAGGACGTTTCGGGCAGTGAAAGTCTTGCCTGACACTGTGATGGCACCATGCCACATCCGTCCACACCCACAGCGTGCCCCACGCCAAGAGGAGCCCTCACATACCCCCCGGACTCGGGGACGATGTGTTCGTGAAGCTTCATCCAGTGTCACAAACGTGCCCTCTGATGGGGTGCAGGCTGTGCACATGGGGGGATGGCCAGTCGATGGGAAATCTCTGTACCTTCTGCCCCATTTTGCTTTGCACCTAAAACTGTTCTGAAAAATAAAGTCTTTTGTAAAAAAACTGGTTAACTTTGTTATGTGAGTTTTACCTCCATTGGAAAAAAATGATACCGAGACACCATTTTTTCACCAACCTGACTGGCCGGAGTAACGGGGCTGATGGCTGCAGCACCCCGTGTCCGTGGGCTAGCGGTGGGCAAGCGGGCCGTCCGCGCACGGTTTGCAGGAGGCTAAATGGGAGCAGGTCCCGGAGATCAGCATTGATCTCAGGCTCGGAGCTCCCGGCCCAGGGCTCCTGCAGCAGGCACTTACCCCATGAGTCCCCCAGCACGCGCGAGGATGACACAGAACACGAAGATTGGTTGAGCATTACCTGCCGTGGCAAAGTCGTGGCAACAGCGCAAACGTCCAGAGGGCCAGTTAAATAAATGGCAGCAACTCACGCGGACCGGCTCGGGGAGGAGAGCGAGGTGCAGAACGACGGGTTTATACGCTTCTGTACATGTGCGCTGAGAACGCGCACTCACGTGCCTGTTCACACATACACAGCAGCCCTAGAAACACATACTAGTAGGAGTTCCCCTCACGGGTGAAGGGAGAAGCCTCCGAGATGTCCCCAGTGAGCCCCACCTTCTGGTCTTCACGCCTTGTCTGGCACCCCCACCCCTCACTGCAGCAGGATTGCTCTGGGAGCCCGAGAGACTTTCCTGTTCTGGGAACAGAACCTCGGAGGCTATGTCGTGGGCCAGATGGGGTCCCCTCCACACTTCGCACATTGATGTCCTAACGCCCAGCACCTTGGAATGTGGCTGTATTTGGAGAGAGCCTTTAAAATGGTCAATATGAGGCCATATGGGTAGCCCTCGCCCTATAGAACTTGTGTCCTTGTAAGAAGAGGACATCTGGGCACAGAAGCTTACAGAAGGGGGGCTCCTGGGTGGCACAGCGGTTAATCGTCTGCCTTCGGCTCAGGGCGTGATCCCGGCGTTACGGGATCGAGTCCCACATCAGGCTCTTCCGCTGTGAGCCTGCTTCTTCCTCTCCCACTCCCCCTGCTTGTGTTCCCTCTCTCGCTGGCTGTCTCTCTCTGTCGAATAAATAAATAAAATCTTTAAAAAAAAAAAAAAAGAAGCTTACAGAAGGAAGACCGCATGAAGACACAGGGCGAAGGTCTACAAGCCAAGGACAGAGGCCTCAAAGGGAACGGGCCCCGCTGACACCCTGATCTCAGATTTCTAGCCTCCGAAACTGTGAGAAAGGATGATTTCTGTTGTTGAAGGCCCCTCATCAGTGGTGCTTTGTCACAGGGGGGCAGCGCGTGAATACAGGCCAGCTCTGAAGAGGCGGGTGGCTTCCAGCCCGCGCTCCCGGCCTCAGAACACTCGGTATGGGGGAAGCCAGCCCGCTGCCATGCTGGGAGGACACTCTAGCAGCCTTCTAGAAAAGCCCCCAGCGTGAGGACCGGGCCTCCTGCCAACAGCCTCGTGACCGAGCCTCCCTGGAGTGGCTTTGACGGCCGCCCCGGCTGACAGCCTGACTACAACTTCCTGAGGGACCCTGAGCCAGAACCACCCAGCTAAGCTCCTCCAAAATATCGGACCCACAGAAATTGTGTGAGATGATAAACGTTCGCTGTTCTGGGCTGCCTCATTTGGGGATAATTTGTTACACAGCAGTAGATAACTATTAGGGAGGCTGTACACTTTTGTACCGATGAAAGGCTGAATCATGGCTCCCAAAAATATCCAGCTCCTAATCCCGGGACCCAGTGAACATAACCTTTTATGGCAGAAGGGATTTGGCCAATGTGATGAAGTTAATGATCAAGTTTTTTCAAGACTGTGTTTATTTATATGAGAGAGAGAGAACTTGAGCAGGGGGAGGGGGAGAGGGAGAAGCAGGCTCCCCACTGAGCAGGGAGCCCGATGTGGGACTCGATCCCAGGACCCAAGGATCATGACTTGAACGGAAGCCAGACGCTTAACTGACTGAGCCACCCAGGCGCCCCATAATTAATGATCTTGAGATGGGGTGATTATCCTGGATTTTCTGGATGGGCCTTAAATGTAATCACGGGATCCTCCTGAGAGGGAAGCAGAGGGAGATTTGACCATAAGGGAAGGACAAGGTGTGGGGAACCTCGGCAGAGACAGAGGTGGGAGGACGCCACGCTGCTCCTTTGACAACAGGAGAAGGGTCACAAGGGAGACAGCTCTAGAAGCCAAAAAGCAAGGAGACAGGCTCTTCTGAGTGTCCTGAGCGAATACAGCCCCGCTGACACCTCTATTCCAGCTCCGTGGAATTGGTTCTGGATTCCTGACCTCCAGATGAAGAAATGAAATGTGCGTGGCTTTAAAGCTCCAAGCTCGTGTCTTGGGCCACTATCCCAGTACCATGTGAGTTTTGTCATGAGTATATGGCTCCGACCAGGACAGTCTTGGCCCTGTGTGCCCTCACATCCATTCCTCACCTTCTGGGGGCCTAGCTCTGGGGGGCTGAGCCCTGCTGGCTTGTCCAGGGCTCCCATGTCAGTGGGCTTCTGACTGGTGTCAGGCCACCAGAGGCGCTGGTGGCCAAGGGGAGAGCCTCCCCCTCTCCCTCTGCCTCCAGCCCCCCTTGTGGTGGCTCTGATTCTCCACATGGCCCCACCAGTGACCCTGGCCCTGAGGTCCTGGTAGCTCCACGTCTGTCCTCTGTCCGTCCAGCCCCGAGTGTGGTGGCGGCTCCCTCTAGGTCGCCCTGCTGCCCCCTTTGGATCCTCAACTCTTCTAGCATCCCTGCAACCGTTAACACCAGTGACACCTGTCCCACCCTCGGGGGAGAGCCCACAGCTGGAGGACCCGCCGTCGGAGCAGCAGCCCCAGGGGTCAGCACTGTGGGCGGGGTGTTGCGCTCGCCAAGAAAGATGCAACTGTCTCAGGCACGGGTGGAGCAAGGTGTCACTCTTGCAGAGAACTGACCGCGCAAGACCAGCCTCGGGAGTGAGCGTTGGTCCCCATGGCCACAGGTCTGGCCCGCCGCCAGCATGAGGAGCCAATCGGCACACAGCCCTCTCCTGTGAGGGACCCAATGCCTCCCACCCTGGAGCCAGTACAGCAGGGGGGTCGGCCCGGGGCCGTAGGCTGGACACACGCATCACGCAGAACAAAGTGCCACCAAGCCCAGCACAGGAAAAGACTCCCAGAGAAACGCCCACACAGCCCTGAGGGCTCCGTCTCCCTGTGAGGACGCAGTAGGCCCAAGACCTTTCTCTGGGACCTGCGGGTGTGGAAAGAATGCAATCGTGACCCACATTTCCTCCAATTTTCACACCTGTGTGTGTTCCGTTTTCCTGCTGGGGCCCTCATCGGTATTCATACTAGAACAAGCCGAAGATAAAGGTCACAGAAGTGACACAGTGATGAGTATTTGGTCCAGAGAAGCCCTTCTGTGGCATTCTCAGGAGGGGGCCGCCTGCGGGCACTTCCGTACCTCCACGCCGGGCACTCACCGCCCCCCGCACCCCGTCTCCCTCACGCGCCCCCCCAGCTGCCTGCATCTTCTCTAGAGGCCTTTCTCATGGCTGCGCCCCATTTCTGCCTCACAAGGGCCAGGTGGGTGGGGAGGTGGGGCACTCCAAAGGCAGCCCTGTTTGGTCCCTGAGAGCCACAGAGATGCGGACAATAGAAAAGGGCAGGGCACTGTTCAGCCCGTGTCTGCGTATCTCTGTGTGGCCCGCTGGGGACAGCTGGGGCCCAGGGCAGGAGAGCTGGTGCTCCCCCTCCCGAGCTGGCCCCCACCCGGCCCCCATGGCTGCGGTCTGAGGGAGGTCTTCAGTGCTCCATGAAGCCGGGGCAGGCAACCCACTTTCAGAGCAGGAGTGATGTTCCCTTGCCTGCCCAGTGTTTCGTTTTTAGCGTCTGACATGGGAACATTGCTAGGTGACCATATTTCTCAAAGCTCAGATTGAGACAGATGGTCTGCCCAGAGACGTTTTCCTGATTTAGCCATTTACTTATATAAAAAGCCTTACGAGAAAGCTTGCACGCCAATTTGCATTTGATTGTCCATTTAATGAGTCACCTTTCAGGAGCAGGATTGAGCCTCTGACCACTGGGGGACACGCTGTCTGGCCAGGGTGGGGGATGAGGTGGGTGTAGAGGGTGGGAAGGGGTCTTCAGAGAGGGGTGATGCCGGGGCTGGGGTCCCAGGTTCCTGGCACGATTTACAAGGTACGCGGAGCGGCTCACTCCGGCCTGGAGGTGGTAAATACTCAGTGGAGACTCGGGGAAATCTCTGCATTTCCTCAGTGGTCCTTTGACCCAAACGAGGACCCTGCCCCCCGCCCCGTCCACGGGGAACCTGGGGAGACTGGCAGGGAGCCCGCCCGCAGCTCAGGGGCCCTCCGTCTCCCCGGACCCCTGCCAGGTTGGAGGAGGGGCCAGCCAGACCCCCAGGTCCCCGCTACATCACAGACACATCCCTGTCCAGAATTCCAGATCCCATTTGCCAGGTGCTAAGTCAGTCCTCAACTCGGGGCTGCAGACATTAGCCTTTGTGTCCTCCGGCGCCCTGTGAGGACGAAGCCATCATTCATAGCTCACTTCACAAAGAAGCACAGAGAAGGCAGTGACCTGACCGAGGCCGCACAGCTAGTAGGCGGGGGCGGTGGGACTCAAACCCAGGCCCGCGGGACTCGCGCCCTGCACACCTGGTGTGCACATCCCCTACTTCCTCTCCATCTGGACTCGCAGGTTCCCTGGGCTCCGGGAAGGGTACTCTTCCTGGCTCCCTTTCCCCTCCTGTGCCTCAACCAATCCACAGGAAATCTGTGGCTCCCCCCTCAAAATACACCCACGTCCCCCAGCTCCCATCACTGCCCCACCCGGTCACCACTCTCATGGGTCCTGAATGCCTCCTCCTGACAGCTCTCATAGTGCGTTCTCAGCACGCAGGGCAGCCAAACTATATGGGCTCCCATTTCACCCAGTACCTGTCCTTATGGAGGCCTCCAAGCGCCTCACAATCTCGCCCTGTCCCCTCTGTGCTCTCATCTCTGCACTCACTCTGCTCCAGCCACACTGGTCTCCTTATTGTTCTTCAAACCCACTAGCCGCTCTCCTGCCTCAGGGCCTTTGCATTGGCTCATTCTTCTGCCTGGAACGCTCTTGCCCCAGATAACCACATGGCTAACACCCTCATCGCCTTTGTGCCTGGAATCGAGTGTCACCTTCTCAGTGAAGCCTGCTCTGACACCCCGTTTCGGGGTGCGTCCTTCTCACTCTCCCCCAGCCGCCCCAACCCCCCACTCCTCTCTGCCTTACTTTGCCACAACACTTAGCACCTTGTAGTGCCCTGCTTCGTTTCCTGCTGTGCTGCTTGTTGGCGGGCTGCCCCGCCGCTGCAGGACATCTTTGTGTCATTCACAGCCCCATCCCTGTAGCGAGAGAGTGCTTAGCACGGAGCATACACTCAGTAAACGCTGGTTCGATGAAGGAATTGTCCCTAGTACACAAGAAGCCTCACGGCGACCTTCATCTCCTTTTGCCGATGAAGTTCGGCACCCAGCCCAGGGACACACAGCTAAGAGAAGCAGAGCAGGGACTGACCTGGCTTTGTCCCCACGAGAGGCTGCCTCACCCTTTGGTGGGTAGACTGATTTCCTCCACCCGCGCCTCTACCCACACCCTTTGTGACAACGCGGGAGTCTCTTCCATTCCCCACCCTTTGAATGTGGGCTGGCTGCCTGACCTGCTTCAGCCCCAAGGATGGGGCCAAGGTAAGGTCAGCTCCGAGCCTCGGGCTCCACTCTCTCCTGGGACCCCGCCAGCACCATGAGCACAAGCCCAGGCTGGCCTGGGGGAGCACGGCAGCGATGCGGAGACCGGCTGTGGCTGTCCTAGACCCGTCAGCCCCCAGCCACCTGCCAGCTGACAGCAGATGCACGCAGGGCCAGCTGCGGAGAGCCAAGCCCAGCCCCCAGCAGCAGAGCCATCCTGCCAAATGCAGACTCCTTGGGAGCAAATGGTCCATGTGCACGGCCCCCGAGGGCGGGTTTCACTCCATCTTCCTGCAGTGATAAGTAATGCATACACTCGGATTCCAACTAGAATCTGCATTGGGTGGGTCAGCCAGTCTAGCTGCCCATGGGGTGCTTTCTGGTGGGTTTGGAGCTGAGGAAGGGCCCTGGGGACCGAGGACCAGCGGCCAGCCTGCTCGTCCCCTGCTAACGTCTGTGGTGAGGCAGAGGGTGGCTTACAGCTATTGGGAAGGCACCCCAGTTACTCCTCCGGGGAGCTCTGAGCCCCCAGGCTTCTCTTCGGGTGGGAGTGGAGGGGTGGGCTGGACTTGCCCCTCTCAGGCGCAGCGCCTGCCCACCGTGCGTGCCACAGAGAGGGCTTTGGGCCCACCTTTCTCTTCTCGAGACTTGGCCGGGCGAAGGGCAGTCTCGCAGGGGAAGGATGGTGAGGAGTGTGCGCCTCTCCCTCAGGTGGGTTCCCTTGAAGCAGCACCTGAGCCCAGGACGTAGATGTGTCTTGTTCATCCGGGGAGACCCCAGGAGGCAGGACCACAAGACAAACCAGTGAAGGATGTGTCAGGGACTTGGACTCAAACCTGCTGGGGCCCCAGGAGCCGATGGACTGTGCCCCAGACTCACGGCCACAGGGCAGGAGGCTGCGACTGCCGTAGGATGCCGGAAGTTTTCTCTGGGGGCGTGGGCACCTCCCCATCTCAGGGCTGCTCTGAGCATGAGCTAATGGAGGAGACGGTCAGGGTAGCCCCCGGCAGCGCGCGAGGACTTGGCCCCATAGCCTCACTCTCCCCTACAAAACTTAGCCTCGGGTCACCTCCTCCATGCAGCCATCCTGACCTTCAAGGCAGTAGTCATTGCTCTCTCTGCACCCTGTGGCCCCTGTAAAGGCCTCGCTATGACAAGACCCATGTAGCAGGAGCTAACTTGGTACCAAGCACAGTGCTAAACAGTCCCCTTACATGGCCCATTTAATGCCACGACACCCTAACATGCGTACAGGGGTATCGCCGCTTCATAGTCAAGGGATCTCAGGTTCAAGGTCTCATGGCTACAAAGTGGAGGAGGCTGGCTTTGAACCGACCCCTACACCAGCAGCAGAGCCAAAGCCCTCAAGAGGCCACACCAACCCTATGGATGGGTGTCTCCTCCCCTGGGCCACATGCTGCCGGTTCATATGCGGGGCGCCCAGCGCACGTGGCGCACACCCCCCATGGGAGGTGGGCACACGCACCAGCAGATGGAAAGCACAGCTCCGCTGCGTTCCAAACTCACACTCCCACGGCGGCCACCGGCAAAAATAGCCAGCTCATTTGAATGGAGTGACAGGAGGAAGGAACAAGAACCCAACTTCAGACAAATGGACATTTTCAAAAGAGGAAGGGCAGCAGCTAGGCCTCCAGCAGAACACAGTTCCAGCCTAGCAATTTAGCGCGATTAGCTGAAGCCGCAGCCCCAGTCGATGTAATAGCGGGAGCGTTATCAGTGTTGTCACAAACCATTATTCATTATCTCTGCGTTTTGCTGGCTCACCCGGGCTGGCTGGAGAGCCGCGGCCACTCCCGCAGTCAGCCGTATTTGAATCAGCTACATTACGGGAAAATGGCCTTAGAGGAGGCGGTGCCATCACTCAGCAGGTCAGCTGCTCACAGGTCGGGATAGGAACGTTCCAAGGTGCAGTAATGTGGTGTGTGCACCGTGCAAGTTCATTTAGAGAAAAATTAAACATCATTTGTAGGTGAGCAAGGGAGATGAGCAGGGGACTGGCTTGGTTTCAGACAATATTCAAATGGCCTTGCAGTATTGATTCTGGAGGAAGTCTTTGCAAGGGCTCCTGGGGGTCTATCAGTGTTTGTCCAGAATTCCCAAGCTCAGCCTAGTGTGGACAAAGAAGACTGAGAAAGCAAGACATAGCCCCAGATTAGAATGTTTATTTGGTCCCATGAGTCCTGGAGGGATGAGGACATGGAGGAGGGGCTTTGGGAGAGCTGGGGCTGGAGCAGGGGAGTGAAGGAATCCTCTGGGCCACGCACATTACTGGAGTTGATTCCACAATCCAAGCAAGGTGGTGGGGCCACCAGGATGGAGCCAGACTGTCCTTGACCTTGAGGGAAAGAGTGCCAAGGGCCAAATGCACTAACCAACCTGACCAGAGCAGGAAGGGAGGTATTCCGACCACTTCCTATGTACCCCATCGGGAGGGAGGGAACTCCACACTCAACAGTGCAGATCACCGAGCACAGGACACCTGAAACCGGACAGAGGCGACTGCCAGCAGTTTATCAGCAACAGCTACTCACAGCCTGGGCTGGGGGAGGGCGCCGCCCGCTACGGAGGGCCTCACGGGAGCCGCACTCAGGAGCAGTGAAGAACCAGGGGCCGTCGCAGCTGGCTCTATAGTAACAGGACGGTGAGGTGCCCCCTGGTTCCCATGGAAGACGTAATTGGCTTGTTTGCATTATTTGCAGGCGAAGGGAGAAGGAACCCACAAGGCTGAGGACCGGATGAGGTGCAGCTGGTGGGGCTGGTAGGGGAGCTATGGGGGGAGGTGGAAGGGGGCATCTGTCGAGAGTAGCCAAACTCAGGCCTTTGTGGTCTTGTGAGGCTCAAAGATATCCAGGCAGCCTCTAATACACACCTTACTGTTGGGTCTTACATCACAGGAGGCAAGGTGAGGAGGGCGGGTGTCCTTCTGAGTGGTGAGGCATGGAAGGCTTCCTGGAGCAGGTGGCATTGAAGGTTGGCCTTGAATGAGGAGGAGCATTCCAGCACATGGAAAGTGAGAGAAAGGGCGAGGAAAGCCGTGAGCACTGCCTGGGTAAAGTCCAGGAGGGGGTAGGAGGAGGCTCGGCCTGAAGGAGGGAGGAGTCACAGCGAGGCGGGGAACAGCCTGCAGTGGGACGGAGGGCCATGCTGGGGGATGGGTAGTCTTCAGCACCGGGGAGAACACTTAGAAAAAAAACAACCAGCATGGGGCACCTGCTGACTCTATCTCAGCTCACGTCTTGATCTCAGGGTTGTGAGTTCAAGCGCAGTGTGGAGCCTACTTTAGGGGGAAAAAAAAGGAAAAGGACAAGAAAACAACCAGTGTAATGGCCATTATGAGCAACCAGACCATGAAGGACTATCACAGAGAAGTTGGTCCCCAACTGTGACTTCAGTCCAGGGCTCTCCCTGGAATCCAGATTCAAATGCCCAGGCCAATCTCAATCAACCATGCATCTCCTGAGTGCCTGTGGGGGACTGGGCACATTTGGGGCACTGAGGGCCCTGCCTCGTGCCCTCCCCTTCAACGGTTTTGCTCCCCTGAAGGATGTTTGTGATTCTGGGGCATTCTTCTTCCTCCTCCTCACATCAGCGTCTCCTGAAGTCTCAGGAGGGGTTCAGTGCCCACAGTCCCCAGTTGCAACCCGGGAGTTCTGCCCTGACTGCTCACATCACCTGATCTCCTGCGCCCCACCAGTCACCATGTCCTGCTTTCACCGCTAATGTATTTCTCAAAACCGTACCTGCTGTCTTCCTGTTTTTTCTTATGACCACAGGCTGGTTCAAACCCGTTCAAATAGTGGGAGGAATGCATGCACGCACACACACACACACACACACACACACACAGTGTATCACAACTAGTCTTTCCACTTCAAATCTCCTGCCTGGTCATTGGGTCAACTTCTAAAAACACAGACCTGGTCACATCACGCTGAGGCTCAAAACCCTTTAACAGGTTCTGCTGTGGTTTGGATTGTGTCCCCTCCTCTCCAAATTCATATGTGGAAGCCCTAATCCCCAAGGTGCTGGTATTTGTGGATGAAGATTCTGGGAGGGGATTGGGTTTAGATGCGGTCACCAGGGTGGGGTCCTCCTCATGGGATTATGACCCCTAAAAGAAGTGACACCCAAGAGCTCTCTCTCTCTCTCCCTCATGGGAGGACACAGTGAGAAGGTAGCTGTCTGCGAGCCAGAGAGACGGCTCTTACCAGGAGCTGAATCTGTTTATCATAGACTTCCCAGCTTCCAGAACTGTGAGGAAGAAATGTGCATCATTGAAGCCCACAGACGATGGTATGTTGGTACAGCAGCCCACACGGAGCAGTGCAGGCGCCCTATTGCCCACAGAGGAAGACCAGCCTCCTTGCTCCACACCCGAGGGTCCAGGTGTCACATTTCTGTCTCCGAAATGTCTTCTCCTTCCCACCCCATGGCGCGTGCAGCGCTCTGGCAAATCGTTGAATTGCTTGCAGATGTCCCTCCCATACCGTGGTAGATGCACGTGTGGGCCCCAGTTCATCATCTGTCTCTGAATCCACCCCTCTTATGATGTGCATTTGCAGCTCCTCCCGCCAAAGGTAAAATGTACTTCCTGGCCCCTTGACTTTAGGCTTGGCCATGTGACCTGCTTTGACCAATGGGAAGCGGTTGAACCATGTGCCTTGCTTTGGCCAATGGGCAACGAGCAGGCATGACAGAGGGTGCCGAGAGCCATGCGCTTGAACTTCCACCATCTCCAGGAGAGGGGCTTCCCGGAGGTCGCTGCGGTGCCTGGGGCCCCCAATGAATACTCATGGAACACAGTGCCTTCACTCCAGCCCTCCCACTTACCTGAGCGCGAATAAACGCTTCTTGTTCTCAACCACTGCATTTTAGGGTATTTGTTATGAAGCATTACTGCGGCAATAGCAGACTGACGCACTGCGGTGTTACAGACTGTACATCACGGACTTTGACGCCTGGCCGCCGCTCGCGTTGTCCTTAGCCTGGAATGCCCTTATACACTCTTCTTGGCCTAAATATATTTCAAGACTTAGCTCACTGTTACATTCTGCGGGGAGGCTCCTCTACCATCTTCAGAGGCGATGCTGTGTTTGTCTCTGATCCTACATTTGCAGAAAAAGCGCTGTGCCCAGAAGAGGCAGGGAAGGGGCCCATGCCTCCTCTGTGTGCCATTTTTCCTCACTTTTCCCAGGAGGGAGGAAAGAGAACCTCTCCCACTCTCTGAGGTTCAGCCATGGGAACTAGCCAGGGGCTCTCAGGGCCCACCTGCTATTTGCACCAACCTAGGAATCTGTCAGATGCCGATGGGTTTGCCTGTTCAGTGACTCCTTGTCAGCGCCCAGCCAGAGTGCTGTGTAGTTGGTAGGTGAATAAGACAGAATTATATGCTATTCCATGCTCTGGAATTTAAACAGCTGCTAACACCTCCCAGGAAACACTGTGTTTAGTAACTAGCCAGCCTGTGTTTTAATTTCAGTCTCCTTGCTCTTCCCAGCCTTTATTACACGCCAGAGATTTCTGTGCAAACACCACTGCGTCTTTGATACATCTTTGGCAGACTTGACAATCCCTTTGCCTTCTTTGCCTGGTGTTGATGGACGCCTTACTTATCCCTGCCCCCCTCAGGAGTCTATAAATAGAGAGAGAAATGCACACACACACACACACACACACACACACACACACACACGAACTTTTAATACTGCAAGACTGCTCAGCTCAAAAAAGCTGCAGACTCATTTTCCTAGCCTCCAAGGTTCCTTGGGCCCCCAGGAGGGCTACCAGCTGCTGCTGGGTTCCTATATTAGTTACCTGCTTCTACTTCCTTCAGGGACCCACAGAAGGCAGGAGGGCCAGAGACAGACCCTGCCTATGCTGTTGCTAACTGGAATGTACATTGTTGACTTTCCCCTCCCATCACTGTCTCTCTCAGGACTGTTCTAGTTATAATACAGACCACCTTTCAGGTAAATTAAATTACTGTTCAGCAAGTATTCAGAGTGTACACTGTGGGCAGAGCATACTTCCCTGCCTCACTGATATTGAGCTTGACCTTGGGACTTGGCTCTGACCAATGAAATGATAAAAGACATGATATGAGCAAAGGGTAGAAGTAAACTCATGAGTATGGGCTTGACCTCTAGCTCACCTGCCTTCTTCTGTGACTAGGATGTGCCCTGAGTGACTCCAGGTCCAATGAGGACAGGAGTGCACAGAGCAGGTCGAGACCCCACTCAAATCCTGGAGCCGAGGCCAGCTGAGCCTGAACGAGATCAACCAAATCCCCACTGACCTACAGACAAATGATGGGAAATAAATGCTTATTGTTGCATGCCATTGAGTTTTGCAATTGTTGTTAGACAAGAATAGCCGGCTAATTCAAGGGGGCAGGCTTCCTTTCCTTCCACATTCTCCCCAGCTGTTCTTTTGAATGTGAAATTGGCAGCAGTTGGCATTGCTGATCATCCCCAAAGAAGAGCATAAACTTGCAGTAGCTTTGCCAGGAATGAGGGTCCCATTACATGGTGTCAGACCCATTATCTTACCAGGCTTCCCAGCAAACAACCACCCCCTATTGCTTATCAATATGGCTATAAGCAGAGCAAAGCTAGTTCAACTGTTCAAGCCAACTGGTCAATGCCAGGCTCCAGGCTGGGGCCTCGGCCTCTGTAACATTGTGTGTTAGCCAGCTGAGCTAGGCGGCTGTAACAGGGTCCATCCCAGCACTCAGGGAATGTGCAGTGTTGAGGCTGACCTTCAGAAACCTGGCCTCGCGGAGGCTCTGTCCAGCAGTGGAGGTGCTGAATGCAGGGTAGTCCCTTCTGGAAGGTCTTGGAGAGCAGAGCTCAAGGGTGGAGTACTCAGGGACATCACTGACTGTGCTGACAACAGTCACCCACTCTCCACCATCTGCCCTAACCACTCCCTTTTTCCTTGCCAGTCTCTCCACCTGATTGCAGCCCTTCTCTTCAGTGTCTCTTGCTCACCCCCTGTCATGGCCCTGATCAATTACCCAGGAAAAAAATTTGTTCATCCAGAGAGTCAAATCTCCAAATCACCCAGATAATCAATATTCGACTGCTGTGCTGCAGAGCGGGGGATCGATTTGCTGCCAGCTATTGCTAGGCAACTGGAAGCCTTCACACTATCCTCATGCAATGAAGGGAGCTGCCAAAAGCGGGGCAGCACACGGGGCTGGCTCTTAAGGATCAGCAGCATGTGAAGCCGGAGAATCACACGACAGGGTGGAGGGACTCGCTGCCCTCGAGACTTTGGTGATGTCTCACATGATACCCTGGCTCGAAGCAAACCACTTGCTTAAAAATCCTTCTGATTGTAGAAAATTTCACATATCCACACACAGAGACACTACGATGAATATCCATGGACCTGTTACCCAGCTTCAATAATGATCGACCCTTGGTGAATTCTCTTTCATCCTATTCCCCACTCACTGTCCCCTCCCATCAGATTCTGTTTAAGCAAATTCTCAGCCTCACCCATTGGTACCTCAGGAGGCATCTCTGAAAGGGAAGGACTCCTAAAAACAAAGACAAAAACCACTGCCTCATTATAACGCTTCTAAGAAATAACCTTCATTTCCTCACAACATCAAATATCCAGTGTTCAAATGTCTCCAAGTGTCTTAATTTTTTTTTATATACAGCTTTATGGTAATCGGGATCCGAATAAGTTCCAAACATTGTAACTGGTTCGTATGGTTCTCCAGGCTCTTGTAATCCACCCATTTTGTTTATTTGTTGAAAAGGAGGATCACCTATCCTGTAGACATTCCCAGGAGCTGAATCTTATACCCTGTCCATGGTGAGGTTTGCCAGCTTCCCCCATCCACCATGGTTCCTGTGGATTAGTAGTTAGATCAAGCAGCTCGGTCAGACTCAGATTTGATGTGTTGGTAAGACTACTTTATAAGTAGCCTTTATCAGTACCCTATAATGCGTGGTTCTCTCTCTTTTTCGTGAAGTTGGCAGGCACTGATTGCTTATTAAGGACTGACAACCCACAGAGTGGAGGGAGAGATGTGCAACACATATATTTGACAAAGGAGTCGTGTCTGGAATATATCAAGAACCCTTACAAATCATTAAGGAAAAAGGAGACACCCCACTCTTTTTGAGTAACAGGCTTCTTATTTCTTTCTCCTAGAACTGAATCTAAACCTGAAAGCCAGTGAACAAAAAAGGCTTGGGGAGAGAGGGAGAATGGCGGGTTGGGGGGAACGTGACAACAACCCATGACCTCCCTTTGTCCATGGAAATGAACATTTTGCGTGTTTACAGGAGGAGGAGTAGAGGGGCTACTTCAGAAACCAGTCGATCAATTTATCAAGCCTGACTAACCAGGATTCTTCCAAGTTACTGAAGGATCAAGAAAATCAATGTCAATAATTAATCTTGCAGATTCTCCTGTTGCAGTCGGTGACAAGAGAAAGCCACACGGTCCCAGAATTTAGTATATCCGCAGAGACCACTCTGGGACAAAATACATAAACACTAGTAAATTACTTCAAAGCTTTTCTCTTTTTTAATTAACTGAAGTAATTTTGTAATAATCCCCGCAGCTTGTGTCTTAAAATGGAAATCAGTTAGGGATCGAATCCGTCTTCTGATATTGTTTCCCTAGTTCTGGGGCTCAAACCATGAGAGCTCAGCCCCACGGGGTGGTGGTGACTTGAGGCTTTAATAAAACACACAGAACTTTCAGACTTCACTCCAGCTCGGCAGATGGTAACAAGTGTCAGAGCATTTAATTAGCCCCTGCATTAGCTCGTGATTTAACGAGCCCTGTCTAGCTGTGTACCTGTGGTGTGTGGATCTGCAGAGACGTAAGCTTCTGAAGGACTATAAAAAGCTTTTTAAGAATGATGGATTTGAGCGCTTCAAATTCCCAGACTGCCATAAAAGGCAAAGGCCAACGCCCCGCCCCCCCTTCCTCTTCTCTGTGCACACACAACAAAGCGAACCTCCCAAGGCAATGACTTCTACAGTCTCCAATTCCATGGGGACCGAGGACTGTGCACACAGCTTCATAGCACCACTGAGCCAGAGGGACCTCGCCCTATAATCCCTTGTGTCTATAAGCCTTGGAAAGGCTTTTCAAAGCCAATTCGCTCGCACTATCATGTTTGAGCCTCACAAAATCCTGTTAAGTAAAACAGTTATTACCCCATTTGACAGGGGAGAAAACCGCTGTCCAAAGTCTGAGGTCAACAGTGAGTGAGAGAAAATGCCAACCGAGAGCCCACCTGCCTCTGTGCTGAGCTGGGTGCAGGCGCCAGCCAGCACGGCACCAGGGGAAGGTCCTAAAGAGAAGGACAGTACTCTTCGTCCAGGAATTCTGGCAGCTCAACAATGCCTGGCACTTGGCCATTAATTCGGGGAGGGTGAATCCAACAATTCACAAGAACCCCAGGATGTTGTTATCTTGAGGACCAGGAAGTGGAACCCAAATCGTCCTGTTTTGCAGCAAGCTTCAGTCCTCTGTGGACTAGGAGATGAATGGATTTACATCCCCTTTGTGCGGGTGCTCCATATACCTGGAGGCAATAAGCAAGCCATGGCTCAGACATTGAGAAAATTCTCTCCAGGAAGACAAAGCCAATTCCTTAATCTCTTTTCAGGGAGAACCGGTGTCTCCCACTCTCAATAACCACCGGCCCCCTATCATACTACGCTCCTAGGGGTGAGATGTTCTGCGTGTGGTCTCTGAGTGTCCTCAGATTCCAGGCTGACCTCTTCACTACAGTGGGCAAAGGAACCAACCCAAGATTCTTTTGCGGGTACACATTTGGGAAGCGTACCCTCCAGCCCTGGCCCCTCCCACCTTGCCAACAGAGCATTTTCCAACTGAGCTGGGTTTGCAAGGTCTGGTGCACTGGCAGGGACTACAGTGGAGGAAATGGTTTGGAAAGAAACCCCAGTGGCAGCTGTGGAGGCAGAACAAGCAGTAGAGAGGCAACCTCAGCTCCCTGTGGCTCTTGCAGGCAAAGCAAACTGTACGTCCTAAAGCTCTGTGGGTCACAAGACGCCCACGCTCAGGCTCCGCCCTCTAACTCCTGGGGGTCTCAGAGAAGGGAATGGTGATAACCACCTTAGAGCACCTGGCTGCACATTTGAATCACCTGGGCTGGGGCACCTGCGTGGCTCAGTGGGCTAAGTGTCTGCCTTTGGCTTGGGTCATGATCCCGGGTCCTGGGAACGAGTTCCGCATCGGGCTCCCTGCTCAGTGGGGAGCCTGCTTCTCCCTCTCCCTCTGCTGCTGTCCCTGCTTGTGCTCTCTCTCTCTCTGCCAAATAAATAAATAAAATCTTAAAAAAAAAAAAAAAAAAAGAATCACCTGGGCTGCTTTTGCCCCAAAGCAAGTCAATCACTCTCTGGGGTGAGGTTCTGGCATCAGTGTTTCTTAACGTCCCCCTATGAGGGGGATTTGAATCTCCTGTCAGAGTTGAGAATCACTCCCTTAAGGGAACCTTTGAAGCAAGGGTTTCTTAAGTCTGATTGCATTTGGAATTCTCTGGGAGCTTTTCATTCTTTTTTTTTAAGTACGTTCTACACCCAGCGGGGAGCCCAATGTGGGGCTTAAACTCAGGACCTTGAGATCAAGACCTGAGCTGAGATCAAGAGTCAGACGCTTAACCGACTGAGCCACCCAGGCACCCTAGAACTCTCTGGGAGCTTTAGATAGCACCGATGTCAGGACCCTACTCCAGAGACTCTGACTTAATGGGCCTGGGTCACAGCCTGGGCAGCAGCATTTTTAAAGCTCCCCGGGGAAGTCTAAAGCTCAGCCGAGGTTGTGTTACTGCTCTAAACACTTTTATCCTTGTGCTTTAAAATGAGCTCCTAGAAACTCTGGGTCCCTCTGGCTTTAAGAAACTCACTCAAGTCTGCATAGCATCTACACACAGGTAAAATTGACCTTGAAAATCTCAGTAACTTGGCAAATTAACTGATAGACTGGACTGCCAGGAGTGACTTGATTTCTTTCAAGAGTAATAATAATCCCAAACTCCATGTCATGTCTAAACACCATATAAACCCCTTTGTATATGTTCTCATTTGACCATGGGAAAGTATGACTCTTTGAACTTCTATTTCCCCATCTGTAAAATGGAGCTGAGTGACTTATTCATGATTGCTGGGTTTGCAGGCCTCTGGCTCTGAGCTCAGGGCCTTTCCACCTGAACTGCCTTATGACAGTCAGTAAACACAGGCCTAGGAAGGGAAGTAGGCTGTGTAGGGGCAGGAAGAAGTGTTCTTTTCTTCAGAAAAAAACACATCAGGGTATGGGGAAAAACCTTTGGCCACTGAGTATATAAGGCTCACCCAAGGCCGGACCCTAGGCTGGTATCCAAGGCAGGCAGGAGCTCATTCCATATGGTCTTATAGAGGATATAAATCATGTGATCAGGTTAGCACTTGAGCAGGCTGGTTGGGAGGACCGGGATTTATCTGTAAGGCCAGACCAGCTGGGGTGAACCCTGGACAGATACAAGAGGCAGACTCCTCCAGAGGCTGAGGACCCACAGCTTGTCCTCTTGTGACACCTGGAACTCACCTGAATCTGGCCTGAGATTTGGTTCTAAATGACTTTGTCTCTTTGGATTATGGAGGGAGTTGGCGGGAGGACTGAGCAGAGTAGGACCTTCTATATAGAAGGATTTCAGAGTCACCAGGACATTTACCCCCACTTATCCCTTCTATGAAAGCTTCAGATGATGTGCTCCAGCAAAATGAAGACATAAATCAAGTTAGACAAAAACATAGGATCCAAGTAACAGGAGACTCAGCACAGGAAAATAGTGAGAGGAAGTCTCAGAATGACAGAGAGGGGAAAAGATTATGGAAAGGACGGCTCTAGATCAGAGCAAAAAGATAGGTCTCCAAGAAAAGAATGGAACAGATTTAGTATCTAATGCCTGTGAACATTTGGAAGATATTATTGATAGGCATTTGAAACCTTTTCAAAGCATGCGGGAAAATATTATCAAAGCTAAATTGAAAACGATACAAATAAAAAAACCTGAGGCAATGATGAACACCAGAAAAAAAACAAAAAGCTGTAGAAGAAAGAAAACAGCAATATTTACATAGGCATAACAATACAAACACTGAATATTTAACCAAAAAAATAAATAATATAACCATATTGGGAGGGTTGTGGGAAAGTACAGGGGATGGGAATTAGAGTATAAGAGAGCTAAATCCTCACCTACAGGAATAGGAAATAAATAGACAATATCTAAACTTAATAAATCAAGAAAATAACAGTGTAAGCATAGCATTTAGAAACATGGAGACAAAATGCAGAAGTAAAAGATGAAAATACTGTAATTGGCTGTCCCCGAACTGAGGGTTGGGCCAGGGTAGGAGTGGGGCTGCCTTTTTTTGTTGTTATTTGATCTTTTCAACTACAGGCACATTAACATTAACATTGGATTTCACTTGAAAGTAAAGTGGGAAAGAGAAGATTTTCTGAAAGGCAACCAAGAACAGACAAGTAGGTGCTCAGTCTACTCCACCAGGGACCCCAACTCCAGGCCTGGTTAACCCCATTAACCCATTAGTAGGATGGAGAAGGAGTTAGAGCCTGCTTGACTCCGCTAAGGACGCCTCACAGGCACTCTCCTTCCTCCCTCGTTCATGCTCTGATGCCAGCCCCAATCAATTACCTAACATCTGTGAGCATTTGGAAAGTATTATTGATGGGCACTTAAAACCTCTTCAAAGCATTAGGGAAAAAATAGCAGAAGATAAATTGAAAACTGTGCGAACAGAAAACTCCCTCAGTCGCTCTGTGATGTCAGCCACGTCAAGGCCACGCTTATCCAAAAGGCAGTGACAGAAGCTAAATTCCAGCCTCCTCCACCTCCCCACATGCTCTGTCAGCTGAACAGGAGTTGCAGCCTTGCAGGCAGAGCTGCAGGCTGCCTCCCCGCCCTGCCCGGCCTGTTGGTTTGAACTGTCACTTTGAAGACTACCTGCTGTCCCTGAACAGGAGCCAGGCAGACAGTCCAGGGACCCAGAGACCCAAGCATGATGCCCATTCCAAACTGCACCCCAGCTGCTCAAGGCAGGGCCTCCTCTCCAGGAGGCCCCACTTTAGGATCCCTGATGAGGAGCTTCTCCCCAGGGCTACTCCCCAGTCTATGAAAACGAAGGACACAGAGCCATGAGGACATCTGGGAGTGGGCCAGCTGAGACCCTGGGTCAGCCTTGGCCACATGGCACCGTCTTCCCATCATTTGCTGGAGGGAGCATGGCTGGTGGTGAGGTGTGGAGCCTTTGCAGCCAGACAGACATGGGTTTAGAGACAGACTCCACCACCCACCAGTCTGTGTCTGTGGGCGAAGAACTGGCCTCTCCAACCTCTGTTTTCCTCATCCACAAAATGGGAAAAACACTTGGCTCTGAGGGCTGGAGGAACAAGGCGGAGGGAGCATTTGGAAGAGCCTGGCACAGGGTAGGCACCCCCTCGCCCTCAGCCACTGCCGCCATCCACACGGTCACGATTACCGCACTTCAGGGTCAGAGAGGCTTGCATTCAAACCCTGACTCTGCTCTTGCTGATTTTGGGAGCTTGGGCTGCAGGCCTGAACACACGGCTGGCTCAGGCAACAGCGTCACAAGGGAGGACAGTCCCAGGACCAAGCACGGCTTCCGGGAGTTCAGGCTTCGTCTTGAGTGCTGAAGACAAAGCTGGTGCGGACGGCTTGGGCTGTCTGGGGGGCAGGTCTAGGCTTCCCCTTCCGGTGAGTACCAGGCCTCTTGCTGAATCCCCAGGGCCCCTTCTCACCCTGCAGTGGGCTGCCGGGAGCAGATATATTGGAGGCTGGGCTGTCCTGCCCGCCCCACGCCCCTGGGTGGCCCCGTCCATCTCTCCCTTTCTGCCCACTCTGGTCCCTAACGTGGTGCTGCCGTCCACACCCTCTCCCCTCACCCCGGGGCAGAGGGAACCGAGGAGATTAGGACAGTGGTCTGGGATTGGGGTCTCAGAGCCCCCGGCCAGGTCAAGCAGCAACCCTGTTGCCTGCGTGTCACCTGAAGGCTGTCCCTATAGCATCGGGCCCAGGTAGTGTGAAGACGGTCTGGGAGAAGGTCTCAGTGTTGGTACATTGTGCACTCCCCGTGTCCAGAAGGCGGCCCGGCGCAAATACTCCTTTAGTCCCCAGTGTGTCTCCTGCTGTCCACCTCGGGTAACTCTGACTGGGAGGCCCTTCTCTCCCTGGCCTCCCCCCTCCCCCCTCTGTCTCTTTCAACTCTCCTGGCTTCTCCATGTCCACGCCCCTTCTCCACCCCAGGGTCCCAGCTCCATCCTGGAGTCAGACCCTGCAGGACACCTCCTTCCTAAACGTCTGCAGGCTTGAAGCCCATGCTCTTCTAGACCAACTAGGGCTGGATCATGCCAAGGAAACTCTTCTTACTCCTTCTTACAGAGAGGCTCCTCCCAGGATGAGGTAGGTGGAAAGAGAGAAGAAGGGGCAAATCTCATGAGAAAAAAGAGGTTCAGAAAAAAAAAAGTGTGCAAGGAGGGAGTAGGGCTTTGAAGGACCAGAGAAGAGGGACCTTGGGGGTGGGGGGCCTGGGAGAGGGGCCGTGCAGCTGTGTGCAGGGGCTGGAGGGCAGAATGTGAGGAGAGAGGAAGGTAGAGCCCGGGTGGGAGATGCCTGGGACCAAAGCTGGAGGGGCCATTCTCTCACCCAGCAGCCAAGAAGCAGGTGACGGCAGTAGCCTCCAGGTGCAGGGTCCCCCCAGAACGCAGGCTGGAAACAGCTCCCAGCTCAGTTTTCAGGGCTCCACAGGTCACTGAGCAGAGCCGGGCTGAGGTGACAGCTCTGCAGACCAGCAGGAGGGGGACATCGCCCTGCCTCTCTGCCCCTTGGCCTGGAGGAGAGGGTGGCCTGGGTTTCAACCAGCTACGCCGTCAGCCAGCCGAGCCCAGGTCTGCTCCTTTCCTCCCGGGCCCGGTCCCCAGCTCAGTGAGTGGCCAGAAAAGCACAGTCACTGGAGCGATTGACTTTCGGGGCCCTTCCATAGCCTGTCAGCAGGCAAATCACTGGGTTTCCACTTCAGGCACGACTCGACTCCGTGGGGCTGATTACATGTAACCGGGAGCTGCAGGTTTGGCTTCTACTGGCCTCTACATTTTTTTGTTCATTCTGGAGTGTCTTGTCACATTATCGCCAACCGGGAATCGGCAGGCGCATACCTGTGTGTCCGTGTGTGTGTGGGTGCGTGTCTGTGAGCGTACCGCGGGTGCGTGTGTCTGTGCGTGCCTGTGTATGCATGTCTGTGTGTGTGCCCGTGTGTCTGTGCGCGTACCACGGGTGTGCGTGTGTGCGTGTCTGTGTGTGCCTGTGTACACACACGTATGTGCCTGTGTACACGTGTGTGTGCGTGTGTCTGTGAGCGTACCACGGTGTGCATGTTTGTGTCTGTGTGTGCCCGTGTACGCATGCCTGTGTGTGTGCGCGTGTGTCTGTGAGCGTACCATGGGTGCATGTGTGTGCGTGTCTGTGTGTGTCTGTACGTGCCCGTGTACGCGTGTGTGTGTGCGCACGTGCACGTGTGTGGACCAGCTCTGGGCCGTCCTCCTGTTCTCTGATGGCCGGGATGTGATCGAGTTTCAGCTCGGAAAGCCCAGGGTGGAAACATCCCGCCAGCACCTGCCGGGTGCCCTGCAGGTAGTCAGGACACACAATGTGCAGTGACATGCACACGGCCACACTCGTGCACACCCTCCCTCACGCATTCCCACACGCACCGGGGTGTTCTGCCGCTGTGTGCAGACGCTCTGGAGAGCCCCAGCAGCCTGCACTTGGAGCGGACGTTCCTACATCCCAGAAGATGCTGCCCCCCGCCCCCCACCGCCCTCTCCCCGGCTGCCCTCAGGGAACCTCCAGGCTGCCGGACAGATGGGCTGGGAGGGGCCGGCTCTGAGCCCCTCGGCCCTCTGGCCCCGCTGGGCACCCGAAGCCTCCGCCTGCTGCCTCCCGGCCTCCTTCAGAGTCTGGGGCTCCTTGGGGAAGAGCACGCATCCTCTGCGGATGGCCTTCCACCTTCGGGCCCTGTCTTGAGCCCAGCAGAGAAATTATTCCAGACCCACTCCTCAGCCCCCCTCAGCCGCTCCTCAGCCCTGCTTGCACCACCCCGCGTTAGAAAGGATCTGCTGCTGGAAAGCATCGCCCCTCGCTTTAAGATGATGATTTTCCTTCTCCTTTAACGGGAGGCCCATCCAAGCTCCGCAGCTCCCCCTTGTGGCAAAGCCACGCAGGCACAGCGGCTGGACACCGGGGACGAGGCGCCTTCCTGACCCCTAGGGCGGTGAGGGGGGGCGGGAGGCAAGGGGTGCAAGCACAGCCCCTCCTGTCCCCTGGTGGCCCCCCTCCTCCTTCCAGAATCCTAGGTATTAGAGGATGAAACCTGTATTGTGGTGCTTTTCAGGGGCAGAGCCCCATGGATACCTGGAAACCATACCTCCCCTGGGACGAAAGCCACCCTCAGGTGTCACCTTGGCCTGCAGCCCGATGCAACTGTAGACCTTTCATAGCAACAATCTGCTGATAGCACTCTGAAGCCCTCTTTGCAGAATTTCTAGAATGGATAGGGGATCTTAGAGGTGACATGGAGTGAGGGGAGGTCCTCCCCTCGTCCTGGGACCATTGCCGGGGACAGGAAGGGCTGCCTTTCTTCCCACATCCATGGGGCCAGCTGCCACGCACCCCCCAGGGCCCCCCAGACCCTCCCTGCCCTCTCTGAGGTGCACGCTCCCATCCTTAGGAAGGGTAGGAAGAAGTATTTTTCTTTAAAAATGATCTGTTTCTAAGCAGAAATCATTATAACGAGAGCAAAGAGTTCTATTACAGTTACTCTGCACCAAGCCCAATTCTAAGTCATTGAGATGCATTAACTCATTTAATCCTCCTTAACATTTTTGATGCAGAAAATTTGTAAGATACAAAATTACAAGGAAGGGGAATAAAGCCCCTAGTCCCGTCATGCATTTCCTCGCAGCTCTTCATCTGTGCATGGGGATTTTTAACCAAATAATGATCACGTCGCATATTAGACTCTGGCTTTCTGCCTCTTCTACTGAACATAATCTCATGACCCAGAGGCATCCGTCTTGGAAAATTGTCTTAATGGCTGCATTGTATTCCGTATTCTGAATGCGCTATCACTTATTTGGCCATTCTCAGGGAGGAAATTCTGTTTTTACTAAGTGTGGAGCCTGCATGATGCCAACGCATAGGGTTCATTTCATTCCAGTCCTTAAACTGCTTGTATACCAACTTGGGGTGTCAGAGCAGTAACATTCTGGTTTCGCAGATGTGTGTGTGGGCACGAGCGTGAGCAGGCACATGTGTGAACGTGTGTGTGTGCCTGTACGCTTAGACTTACCCTCGAAGAAGTTCCTAGAAACATGTCCTAAAATAAATAAAACCAAACATGTCCCAAAGAATTAAAAACAGGTATTCAAACAAATACATGTATGTGAGTGTTCAAGCAGTATTATTCATAAGAGCCAAAAGGTGGAAACAACCCAGATGTCCACCAACAGGTGAATGGATAATCAAAATGTGGTCTCTCCAGGGGCACCTGGGTGGCTCAGATGGAGAGTGTCTGCCTTTGGCTCAGGTCATGATCCCAGGATCCAGGGATCGAGCCCTGCGTTGGACTCCCTACTCAGAGGCGGGGCGGGGGGAGGGGGGTTCTGCTTCTCCCTCTCCCTCTGCCCCTCACCCCCACTCGTGTTCTCTCGCTCTCAAATAAATAAATAAAATCTTTTTTAAATGTAGTATACCTAAAACAAACAAACAACCCCCCAAATGTGCTACATCCACACAGTGGGATTGTATTTGGGCATAACAGTATCAGGAGTGAGACCCTGATACATGATGTAAGGGTAAACCTTGAAAACATGGTTCTCAGTGGAAGCAGCCAGGCACGAAAGGTCACACACTGTATGATCCCATTCATATGAAATACCCAGAATAGGTAAATCATAGACAGAAGATCGGTGGTTGCTGGGGTGGGGGAGGAGCGAAAGCGACTGCTTAGTGGGTCTGGAGAGTCCTTTCGGAGCGACTACAATGTCTTGGAACTAGTTAGAGGTGGCGGTTGCACAACATTGGGAACGTACTAAATGCCACTGAATTGTTCACTTTTAAGTTGGTTATTTGATATCATGCGAGTTTTATCTCAATTTTTAAACAAAAAAAACCCAGAGTCACACTCATGACTCCTGATGAGTAATGACTTCAAGCCTGGCTGTCACACAAATTACCCCTTTATGGTCAAATTACTTCCTCCTGTTTCGCCGCCCGTTTCCCAGAGTACCCCGCAGCAGAGGCTCTGACCTTGCCTGACCCAGGCACCCAGCTCCATCATCCTATTCTCTCCCTTTCCCTCGCTTTGTTCCGGGACCTGTATTCGTCAGAGAAAGGACTTCGGTTAAGCTGTGGCATCTGAATGGCCTTTGCTGAGGACTTAGGACCTTACGTTTTATTTTTAGACCGTGTCCAAAAGAAACGAAAAGCCTGGCAGCCCCGGGGCAGGGTTTGGACGGTGGCCAAGCGCTTTTGCGATTCTACTGTCCTGCACCCGAGCACCCAAAGCAAAGTTGGATCAGCCGCTGCCCCAGCGATACTAATCCAGTAACTGGGGTTTGTCTCCTTAAACCAAACCCAGGGGCGCAAGTCCCTTTTAAGTCTCCTCAAATTCTGTAAAGCAGTCTCCCCACATGAAATTAGTGAGGAAGCAGCCCCACTTCCTCCACCCCACTCCATGGGAGCTTAGAAGAGTTTGGGGAGCCCTTCTTGGCATCGCCCCTCCCCGCAAATCTCTTGCTAGCCCGGGGCATCCGTTATTGGACAGACAGAAACCTTCGCTTGACCCGAATGTTGCACGAGGCAGGTGCGCCCAGCACCCCAACACTGGCTGCCAGGCCGTCGCTGCCGTTCAGACCTTGGAACTTGGGCACAAGGATAAAGATTAGCGTTCGCTCCCACCTCCCAGGCCAACATCTGATCCCCACCTCATCTCCAGCTCTGTCCGGGAGAATCTTCGCGCCGCACCTAAGTGAGCTGTGCCGTAGTAGGGATAGCTCCATTCTAGCACCGTCTCGTCCTTTGGCAATTGCTTACAGGGAGGTCAGCGCAGGTGCTTTTAGGTGCGGTCACAGAGGCCCCAAATCCGTTTGGCTTTATGAATGAGGGACCTTGCTATCGCCAGAGCAAGACAAGTGGGGGAAGGGCAGGGAGCAGGCTAGTGCCGGCTGATCGACAATGTGCCAAGGACTCGGCCTCTTTCTCCCTTGGCTCCCCCCACCCCGGGGTGCTGCCCGTGGCACCAGGCTGCCCCCCCAGGGCTACTAGATGGCTGAGGTAGCTCCAGGTATCAAGTCCAGAGAACAGCAGCCAAAGGAAGAAAAGAGGCCTGAAACCCTGTCCTAGAAGCGCTTCCGCAGACTTCCTCAGCACTCATTGGTCAGGATGGAGTCACATGCTCATTCCTGAGCCAATCACTGGCCATGGAAGCAGGGTTGCCGGGATCAAACCGACCAGCGGTGGTCCACGCGCGGTACCCAGACCAGCAGCCTCAGCACCGCGGGAGAACTTGTTAGAAATGCAGATTCTTGGACCCCATCCCGGAGCCGCTGAATCAGAAGCTGTGGGGGTGGGCCTCGGCAGACTGCACTTTTTAAACTATATTTCATTAGCTATAATTAGTATAATTACCATGGTGTAACCACTGTTCAACACAAGATGAATTTCTAATTTCCTAAGGAAATAAAGGTCTCCTAAACGCAAATCCTAAAACTGTATATGTGAGAAGCACGTGATTTTATATAAAAACATTTTGTCTAGGTGAGACCTGAAAATGCTACTCATTTTTTCAGGTGGCATTTGAATAGGCTTTCCAGGAGATTCCAACACGGGGTAAAGTTTGAGAATCCCTGGTTAAGACTAACCCTTTGGGACGGTGCATCATTATTTATTTCTGTGGAACAAACGACCCCAACACTTAACATCCTCAACAATAACCGTTTTATTTGCTCGTGACTCTGTAGGTTAACAGGTCAGGCTGGGCCCCACTGGCTGGGTCTTCTCTAGTCTCACCTCTGATAGGCTGCCAGATTTGGCAAATAAAAATGCGTGACGCTGCGTTACATTTTCATTTCAAAGAAACAACAAGTAATTTTTTTTTAGAGTAAGTATGTCTCGGGCAATACTTTATGCTAAAAAATTATTCATTGTTTACATAAAATTCAAATCTCACCAGGCATCCTATACCTTCTTTGGCAACCTAGGCTAGGGTCACTTTCGAGGCTGCGGTCATCTGGTGGTCGACAGGCCCGGACAGTCTCATGGCCTCGCTCATCCGGTCTAGCAGTTGGTGCTGGCCTTCAGGTGGCGTCTCCTTCCATGGGGTCTCTCAGCCTCAGGGAGGCCAGTCTGGTGACAGGAACATTCCAAGAGGGTACAAGTGGAAATTGCAAGGCCTCTTGAGGTCTAGGCTCAGAATAACCTCACCCGCAGAGAGGTCTGGCCTCCGCCCTTGGCTGCTGGGAGGTGACCTCTGGGCCCCTGCAATGTCTTGCCTGATGGGGCTTTGGGCCCTGGGAATTCGACAATGTGATTCATGATGGGCTTTGGGACATGTCATAGCACTTGCAATGTCCAGAGGAGCTAGCTGGTGACTGACGGTGAGCATGTGGCGGTGTGAGGTCAAGGTCCAGTGAGACCCCGGGGGCCAAGGCTCGGTGAGCTTCCCCTGTTGGCGATACTCTTGTGTGCTGTCATAAATCATAACCAGGAGGAGGTTACACTGTCCAGGACTTCACTGGGTGGATGCACCCAAGAGCCAATAATGCCGAATCTGGGGGTAGCATAGAAAACCCAGGCCTCAGAGTTTTTAAAAGCCTCCCAGATGATCTCAGTGTCCAGCTGAGGTCCAGAATCACTAACCAGACATCCAGGAGCTTAAAACCTCCAACAAAGATTCACACACTGAGATCCTCATGGAGGGTGTGGAAGGGCCCAGAAACTAAGTCAGGGCACAAAGATACAAAGTATTAAATCATGCACAAAGACCGAGTGGGAGGGCACTGAGGGAAAGGTAAGCTCCCATTTCCTGGACCAATGCCTGCTGAGGGCCTGTCTGTTCCGTTCCTGCCACTCCCAGGGGCTGTGTGAGCTCAGCGGAGAGCATTGCTAAAAAAACCCCATTCTTCAGATCACACTTCTCAATGGCTTGGCAACTGCCCAGACTCCCAGCTTGGAGCTGCTCTGGCTTTTTATTTCTCTGGGATTTGGTCTAACGGTGCGGTCCTAGAGCCAGCTCATCCTCGCTCACAAGATTGTGAAATTTTCAGGACTCGGGCAAGGCGATTGTTAAGTGCAGCCATTATTAAAAGAAATAAATTATGCAAACTTACAGTGACATGGATTCTATAAAAAGATCACGAACATTCAAGCTCATCACCCTCTTAACTACTCCATTTTACTGTTCTCTGCGCTCCTGACGCTATTTACCTCTATTGTATCTACAAGGCAGAAATACTAGGTGAACGGTATCACGTAGTTCTGTTCGTGCTGGTAGACTGAGATCAACCACAGTGCGAGTATTTACACCGCAGAAATTGGTAAATACTATAAACCATGGCTTTTTTTGCTTTTGGTCCAGAGAATCAGTAATTAAAATTTACCAATGCACCCCTAGATCTAAAGGTTAAAAAAAGAAAGTGGAATGCCAGCCCTGGGTTTCCTCGAGTCTATGTTGAAACCAGTTGCTCTCAGTAGGAAACGCATTTGGAAAGATTCAAGCACCCTTCCCAGGCCCCATGCACCGGGGTTGCTGTTGGCACCTCTAAACGGCTCTGTGGTCTCAGGACTTGTCCAGACTCCGCCTCCCTGTCTCCTTCTTGCTTGTTTTCAGCACAACCCTCCCCTTTGAATCCCCCTCCTGCGTTCTGCCCATCCATCCCTTAGGACTGATGACGGGAATGGTCCTGTTCCCCAGGTTTGACCCTGGGGGCTGGGCTTCCCCTAGGCACGCACCCTGCAGCCTTGACCCAGACATTCCTGGGATCCACACACCAACCCTGTCGAAACCCTCCTCAGCTGTGCTGGAGTCCAGCTCCCTGCCGCCTGGCAAGGGAGGTTGGGTATATCCCTTCCCCTTCATGGGGTTAGAACGGGTGTTCCAAGGAGCTACAGGCAGGGCCACCCGAGCTCTCTGCCCCCAGCCACCCTCCCAAGGACACTGCCTCCCCCAAGATAAGGAGGCACAGCCAGCTCAAGCCCAATCTTTAATGTCAGCAGGGATCACCCAACACTGTAACACCGCAGTGCTTGAAGAAGTGCTTTCTCAACACCAGGGACGCCTCAGAACACCAAACACCCTCCCAGTCTCTCCTGCACACAAATGGCAGCTGGGTGGTGGTGGGGGGTCCCCAAACCCACCTGACAGGCACCTCAGAACGTCCCGTGCTCCAGCCCCTGCTTTGGGCAGACCTAAACCACACACCAGAAATTCCCCGTCTCGCTCAGCCCATGACACATTGATGAACTTCCCCTCCAGTAGGACCCACCAGGGACAGAGCAGCAGAAACAGACCATCTGTCAGTCGCCCCTGGACCCCAGAGCCAATCCAGCCCGTTGAAATGTGTTATTTGGACGCTGGAGTGAAATGTGTTTTCTTTATCTATAAAGCACCTCTCCTCTAAATGACATAGCGTTGTTCGCAAGACTCAAATTGTTTTTCTTTTTTTTTTCTTAATATTTATTTATTTATTTATTTATTTATTTATTTTTAAGATTTATTTATTTATTTATTTGACAGAGATAGAGACAGCCAGCGAGAGAGGGAACACAAGCAGGGGGAGTGGGAGAGGAAGAAGCAGGCTCCTAGCGGAGGAGCCTGATGTGGGACTCGATCCCGGAACGCCGGGATCACGCCCTGAGCCGAAGGCAGATGCTTAACCGCTGTGCCACCCAGGCGCCCCTATTTATTTATTTTTTTAATGATTTTTTATTATATTATGTTAGTCACCACACAGTACATCCCCGGTTTCCGATGTAAGGCTCGATGATTCATTAGTTGTGTATAACACCCAGTGCACCATGCAATACGTGCCCTCCTTACTACCCATCACCGGTTCAAATTTTTTTTTCTAAGCAATTGGTTGAATTTTTTCCTAATTTCTAACCCAAGTAGAATTTACATACATTGAAACATATATATCTTAAGTGTACAACTGGATAACTTTTGAGAAATACATATCCCAGTGAATCCCACAGTCTTACCAAAACCCAGAACATTTCTCTCCTCCGGAAAGTTCCCTCCTGCCCTGTGCCAGTCAATCCTCACCCCCCTTTCACTCCCCCACCCCCAAGGCAACCACTGTTCTGATTTCTGTCACCAAAGATTAGTGGTGGCTCTTCTAGAACCTCATAGAAATGGAATCACACAGAATGAGCTCTTTTGTGTCTGGCTTCTTTAACTCAACATAAAGCCAGATAATTATATTTAAGCAACTTTAATTTTTCATGCAGTCTGTGTGCTGGAGAAGGCTTCTAGATTTGGAATCTTTGTGTTGGAATCCAAAATAGCTTTTGTTGGGCCAAGCACATCTTCCCTGCCTCCCTGCCTCTCCCTCCAGGCTTCAAAGACCCTATTTTATACAGACAACTTCAAAAGGACCTTTGCGCTTTGGCTCTCAGGCCTCACCCTTGGAGCCGGGGCAGAGCGAGACAGACCCCGGAGACACTGCAGATGGGGCATGACTGCAGGAGGGCCAAAGATCATGCAGTTTGGTCCAGAAAACAGGAACGGAAAGAATCCATGTTGGGTGAGTGTATTAAAATCCTATTGCTACTGTAACAATTTGCCACAAATTTAGCAGCTTAAAACAACAGAAATGGAGTAGATCACGGGTCGGATGTCCAGGCTCCATTGGTTTCTCTGCTCTAGGTTTTACAAGGGCAAAATCAAGGTGTCAGCCAGGCGGGGCTCTGATCAGGAAGTTCTGGGAAGAACCATTTCCAAGGTCATTCGGGGAATTGCCATGTTCAGTTCTGTGATGTGTAGGACTGAGGATCCCCCTTCCTTGCTGGCTGCCAGCTCCTAGAGGATGCTGACACTCCTTCTCCCATGCCCGCCCCCCTCAACCATGGCGGGCCGAGTCCCTGCCAGCCATGAAATCTCTCTGCTTCCTCTTCTGACTTCAGCTGGAAAAAAGTTCTCCACTTTGAAGGGCTCATGTGATTAGATCCCCCCATGCCCTACCAATAATCAAACTAATCTCCCTACGTTAAGATTTCCAATTTTGATTATACCTGTGAAGTCCCTTTTGCCATGTGCCATGTTTGCGAGTCCCCAAGACCACCTTCTGGTTTGATAACTCACTAGAAAGACTCCCTGAACTTAGAAAAGAAGATCTGTTATACTCATGGTTAGGGTTTTTTACAGTGAGAAGACAAGATTACGATCAGCCATGGGAAGAGGCAGGTGAGGCTGGGCCTGGGAGAGGCCAGGCATGAGCTTCCCGGCGTCCTTCCAATAGGGCCGTGTGGACAGCCCTCCATTCTCCCAGCACACATGGAGTATTGCCAGCCAGGGACACTCACCTGAGCCTTGGTGTCCAGAGTTTTCACTGGGTCTCAGTATCATGTCAACATAGCTGTCTGTCCACAGGACTGACCTCAGTCTGCAGTCCCTCTAGAGGTCAAGCTGGTACCATGTGGCCCAAAGCCCCAACCCTAAAACTCATTGCTATCGTAGACTATCTGGCTGGCCCAAGGTCCCCAAGTAAACAAAGATACTCTTACCAGACAGGAGCTTCCAAGAGCTCAGAGGTAACTTCCCAGGAGCTGAGGGCAAAAGCCAAAGGCCAAATCTCTCTTTGGGCAAGGTCAATCTCTTCCTGCACACCACAAAACTAATATTTCCACGGGTTCCAGGTTAGGGAGGACGTCTCTGGGGAGCCATTGTTCTGCTAACCCCCCAGTGAGTGTCAGTCTTCCAGATTCCAAGGGAGCAGTGTTTCCCAAAGTGTGTGCTTTGGAACCCAAGTCCCACCAGCCATTCCCAGGAAGGTTCTGTGGTCGAACAGCTTTTGGAACCGTTGCCCTCCGTACCCTCCTTTCTCAGAGACCCACCTAAGGGTCTCCACCCCAGGAAGGGACAATCCTGCCACAAGGAGCCCCACGCCCTGCTCTTAACCCAGCGTTGCCCAAACTGTCTTATCCATGCAGCCTTCCTGACGTGATCTCCTGTAAGTCTCTACCAAAGATATTTGGGGAAAGTGGAACTCTGTCTAAGCAATCTTTGCAAACTAAAGCCTTTCCACCAACACTCTGGACCTCCGTTTCCTCATCTGCAGGATGAGAGTTATTGTTTCACTTCCTATCTGAGCGGCTTATTGTGAATTAAATTAGGTAACATACACAGAACTCTTGGTTCATCCTACATATCAGAGGGATGGTAGCTGTTATTGTCATATTTATTTTAGGAACTAAAATGTCTTCACTGACCTTCCTGTTGCTTCTTCATCACTGCCAACACCAGGTCCAAAGAGCCCGTGAAGCATCTTACACGGTGGTCATGACCGGGGCCCAGGGAAACAGAACAGGCATGCCGGCAAACCTAAGTGATCCTCCTCTCGAGGTTCCAAGATCCGATGAACTAACTAACCTGGAGGGATCCTGTCTGATGCGCGTGGAGTGAATGAAGACCGGGAGTCCTCGCGCTTTTTCTTGCTGGCACTTTCTCTCACGAGGGATGCGAGAAGGGGCCAATCCGGGAAGGGATCTAGGGAGAGGCCGGGTTGACCACTCTACAAATCAAAGCTGGACATCCTGAGTGCGCACCGTGCAGCGAATGAGTCAGGTTTGGTTTGCTTTGCTCTTCTTGCATCTGACTCATCTTCTAAGATAACCCTATGTCATTAAAAATAATGAGCACCAGGGCACCTGGCTGGCTCAGTCGGGGGAGCGTGTGACTCTTGATCTCTGGGCTTGTGAGTTCAAGCCCCACATTGGGGGCAGAGATTACTATAAATAAATAAACAAACAAATAAGTAAATAAAAACTTAAAAAAATAAAAACCCAAGAAGGACAAGCTTCATGAAGCTGGCGATGCTGGTAATGGCACACGCTCTGAGCTAAATTGGGTACCAAGTACTGTGCGTCTTTTCCTTACACTGTCCCGTGTGACTCTGCCGTCCTTGCCCAATTCACAGGTGATTAAAGGGCAAGTAACCTGTCTGGGGTCACTATTGGTAGGTAGTGAGTGGTGCCAGGCTTCTCCCCCTGGCCCGTGTGCCCCAGCGGCCTCTGCTCTGCCGTGCTGTGCTCTCCCCCCATCTCCCTGGGTCTCCTTGGCCTGACACACAGATGTGCACAGTCTGGCAAGCAGCCTCAGGCTCCCTAATTCCTGCAAAGAACGCCTGGGGCTCTGGAAAGCCACCTGCTTCAAAATGGAGGAACCAGGTGGACTCCGCAAAGGACCTCCTTCCAAATCATGAGGCTCTCAGCTCATCCTCAGCACACGTTAAGCCCTTGGTCCCCCTTGCTGGGTCCTTCATGAACACAGGTGGCTCGAGTGCCCTCCCTTCTCTTACAATGGGTTTTCTGGGTCTCCCCGGGGCCCCCCCCACCTCCACCATGCCCTGCCGGTGAGACTAGTCCAGGCTGGGTCTTTACCGCCATCTAGTGGCTCCCAGGCTCACCGCAGGGAGGAGTGTCCAGAACCAAGACCAGAATTCTCGGCACCTTTAAAATGATGCTGTGGTTCAGCTTGATCCGGCGCAGTCTCCACGGGGCAAAGCCAGGGCCAGCTCTCTGGAAAGCTTTAGGCTTGGCGTGGCTCCGGGGGGCCCGCGCGAGGAGCGGGCAGCGGCCGGGGCTCATCCTGCTGAGGACCTGACCCATCCCGTCTGTGGGAGGTTTCCCAACCCTTGATGGAGGCCAGAGGGTGTGGAGGGCAGAGCGGCCCTGGGGAAGGGAGAGGCTGGCCCCGCCCCAGGGAGGAAGGTGTTGCAGGGCTGGAGGCGCTGGAGTGGGTGTGTGTTCCCGCAGGAGAGGAGAGGCGGGGCAGAGCCAGCTCTGCCCTGGGCGGGCCCTCTGCGGAGTGGGGTGGCCAGGGCTCCCATCCAGACCCTGCTGCTCACTCAGAGCATCTTGGAAAAGGAGCCACCATCCACCTCCCGGCTGGCTGTCGGCTGGCTGTCGTTAGAATCTAGAAGCCCTGGGGTATCAGTTTCCTGCAGCTGCCATAACAAATGACCCCAGCATGGTGCCTTAAAGCGACAGAAACTGTTCCCTCCCCGTTCTGGAGCCCCATGTCCAAAACCAAGGAGTCAGCGGGCTTGCTTCCGTCTGGAGGCCTGAGAAAGACTGGTCCATGCCTCCTCTCTCCTGGCTCTTGGGAGTTGCCAGCAATCCCGGAGGCATCGCCCCTGCGTGCGCACGCATGCGGGTCTCCTCTTCTTACAAGGACACCAGTCACACTGGATCAGAGCTCTAATCCACCCTCATCAAGTACAACTTCATCTTGATTTGATCACATTTGCAATGACCCTATTTCCAAATAAGGTCACATTCACAGGGATTAGGACTTCAAAATGTCTTTTGGCGGGGGGCACCATTCAGTCTGCAGCAGATCTCACATTACTGGGTTCCCCTCTTACCCTGTGGTCAAGAACAAGCCCCATGTGTGTCTGATGTCCCATTCTTTGCACTCATCCCTCCGGCCCTCCACCCTGGGTTTGCCTGCTTCCACCGCAAAATGTCAGTCACGTCTGGCTTGTTCACCTCCCACATTCAGCTCCATTGTTTCCCATCTTTAAAAGGCTATGGAGGGGCGCCAGGGTGGCTCAGTTGGTTAAGCGACTGCCTTAGGCTCAGGTCATGATCCCAGGGTGCTGGGATCAAGTCCCACATCGGGCTTCCCCTGCTCAGCGGGGAGTCTGTTTCTCCCTCTCCCTCTGCCTGTCACTCCCCCTGCTTGTGCTCTGTCAAATAAATAAAATCTCAAATAAATAAATAAAAGGCTACAGAGATGTCCCTCCCCCATGAAGCGTCCCCAGATCAGTCCCCAGGCCCCACCCTCCCTCGCCAACCCCCAGGCACTGTAGGTCGTCAGGCACCAGCCGTCATCACATGGACAGCACAACGCGGCTCAAGCCCCTCAGCCGAGGGGAAACTCCTCATGGTCAGCAGGGCTCAGAAGATGTCCGCACTGCCCGATTCATCCAGGCGGGCCTCGGAGGGACAAGTGTCCAAACAATTGCTCTGAGTGTGAAGGAATGTTCTAGAAAGTCAGGCTTTTCTTAGGGGCGCCTGGGTGGCGCAGCGGTTAAGCGTCTGCCTTCGGCTCAGGGCGTTATCCCGGCGTCATGGGATCGAGTCCCACATCAGGCGAGTCCCACATCAGGTGAGTCCCACATCAGGTGAGTCCCACATCAGGCGAGTCCCACATCAGGCGAGTCCCACATCAGGCGAGTCCCACATCAGGTGAGTCCCACATCAGGCGAGTCCCACATCAGGCTCCTCCGCTATGAGCCTGCTTCTTCCTCTCCCACTCCCCCTGCTTGTGTTCCCTCTCTCGCTGGCTGTCTCTATCTCTGTCAAATAAATAAATAAAATCTTAAAAAAAAAAAAAAAAAAGAAAGTCAGGCTTTTCTGGGTCAAGTGGTCAGCCACTTTTGAATGCTAAAGACATATTTTGCCCAAGAGCCTCGGGGAAGATGAAAGCCGGGTGGTCAGGGCCGTGCTGACCAGGGGAAGGTGGTTGAGGCCTCCAGCCCCTCTAGGACGGGCTGGAGGAGCTGGTGCGGAGCCAGACAGCAGAGCCAGGCAGCAGACCGCCCTCACCCCTCCCTGGTCTCCCGGCCCGTGGACCCGCTCCCTGTGCCATCACACGGGGCTCTAATGAAATGCTGGTTTAAAAGCGTCTGATCTGCAGGAATGTTCCAGGCAAATTAAATATACAGCATCCAAGAAGCCAAGTGGCTTGGAAAAACGCATTTACGGCTTAACAAAAGATGGAGCAGTTGGACGAGCAAGCAAGACGCAGGGCTAATTGGCAGCCGCATTTTGTTTGCTCCCCACAATTGCCTCATGGAATTGTAAAAAAAAAAAAAAAAAAAGAAAAAGAAAAAAAGAACGTGCTGAAGCCTTGAAATTAAACACTTTAAAAAATAGGCTAATGTTCTCGGAGACCAGGTTTTAAAGACAGCTTTTGTTCCCGACTCAGGGTTTTCTCAATCAGCAGAAAACACTGTCTCCACTTGACAGGGGCGCGAGGAGATAAGCGGGAGGCACTGTCTTAAACACAGTCAGGGCAATTTTCACCTCTATCTTATCACCACCTTCAAGAAGCATTATTTTCATCTGACGTGAGGTTCCAATTTTTGGAAGAAAAAAAAGAAAGCCTTTCATCTCTCCCAACCTCATTTTTTCCCTCTCTCCTTGTCTCCTGAGGGATGCGTGGGGGAAGAACGTTCCTCCACTTGCTACGGTTTGGGAATCCCATAAAACACGCCAGAGGCTGCAGTGTTTTGCACTGATAACCCCCCCTCCCAGCCCACCAGGTGGCTCCTGGACACGTCGTGGCCACAGAGCTGGGGCGGGGGAGCCACGCCATTGGGCCGAAAGTGGGTGGGAGGCACGGGGACGGCCACCCTGTCCCCACGCCTCCCGCCTCCACTTCCAAAAGCCGAGGGGCCGAGGGGTGGGGAAGTGGTGGGTGACCCGAGGGTACTGTATCCACAAGCGTGTACCCCACTCCCTTCTCAGGCCCCGCGGGCTTTCTCAACGCCAAGGGCTGCTTCTGTGTTTTCATTTACCCATCACTGTCACCAACGGAATTGCAAGCCAGCCTTGGCACTCGTGAAGAAAATGGGGGGGCCTGGAGGCTAAACTTCCCCCATCCTTTTACATCTCTGCCTGGAAAATGGAATCAAGGACATTTCCAGAACAACTTGAAGGGTGATGGAGGAAGCAGGCAGCCTCAGGATGGTCTGAGCCCCGGGGACCTCAGAGACCACCCAAGCCATTGAGGCTGATGAAGGAAAGGTGCCCAAATGAGCCATGGTCCATGGAGGTGGGTTCTCAAACTCTGGTGCCTGTGGAGGAAACGTGTTGGGGGAACAGTGTCTCGTGATGCCTTCAGGGGCATTCACTCTCTTCGCTGCCGATTCCTTTCTTCATTCGTTCTCCAAATACCTTCGGTTCCACTCTGCGCCCTGCTCTAATTACTGGGGATATAATCCTTTAAAACAAATCTCCCCCCACACTTGGAACCCAAGCGCTATGGGGTGAACAGATAATAGACCGAAACGTTTACACTGATGACACTTGGTGACCCAGCAGCAAGGCGTCGCTGGTGGCCTAGAAGTGTGTTGCGTGTGGCCACTGCTGAGCCACGGCAGCACACGCGGTCTCTGCGGCCGGTTCCTCTTCCTTCCGCCTCCAGCAGGTGATACCTCGGTCCGCCCGCGTGCCCTGATCGCCCAGCATCATTGCTCGAGGAACCCTCGGTCAGGGCACTTATGCAGAGAGACCACCTCTGGACTTACTCTCTTCTCCATGGTCCCACTGCCCTCTGTCTGCAGGAGCATTTCCAGCAGAAGGGGGGGGATCCACGTACGGGGGTGCGGGTTTAAACACTCTGCTCCTTCCAACCGTGACTGAAGGACGGCGTGTGGCAGGAATCGGGTCAGCACATAGGGTGACACGTGACCGCACTTAGGCCGGCGCTGGGCACAGGCGCTGCAGGATTACTGTGTTTGCATTTGGACGCTGACACCCACGGACATCCGTGGCAGCCTGAGAAATGAGAACCTCAAGAGGGACAAAAATGGGACTTTGTTTTATTATCTTGAGAGTCCTTTCTTAGGACATGCGCTCTCTCTTTCTCCTCACGCCCCCATCTGTCTGTCTCTCTTTTCCTCTCTCTCTGTCTTTGCCTTTCCAGCTGTAACCACGAAACATGGAAGGAGAGGCAACTAATGTCCGTGTTGCTTTCCGAGATGATTTCAAGACCTGGCTCTCAGACACCCATGGGCCATTCATGTCGCCTCTCGGTGACTCAGATTCACAGCTCATGGCGAGGGACACCTGACAGCTGACGAGGTGCTCCGGTAACCCTGGTCACTCATAAACCTTTACAAATTGGCTTTGCTGGTGTGTCTATTTTATTTTATTTTATTTTATTTTATTTTATTTTATTTTAGATCTATTTATTTATTTGTGTGGGGAGGGCAAAGGGCAGAGGGAGAGAGAGAGAATCTCAAGCAGACTCCCCGAGGAGTGTGGAGCCGGACACGGGCCTGGATCTCACGACCCCAAGATCATGACCTGAGCCAAAACCAAGACTCAGACGCTCAACTGACTGCACCACCCAGGCTCCCCATATTTTATTTTTTTATTTTAATTTTAATTTATGTTCAGTAATCTCTATATCCAACGTGGGGCTCGAACTCAGGACCCCACAATCAGGAGTTGCATGCTTCTCAGATGGAGCCAGCCAGGTGCTCCCTGTGTGTCTGTGTTACAATCAGGAGATGGGTCCACGTGGAAAATAGTTTGCTCCAACCAGCTGGTGCCAAGTTGGTTCCTGAAGTCCCCACGGTCCTGACCCCATCATTCTTTCCTGCAGGCAGACAGACACACACGGGCTAGACTGGGCACCCCGGGAAGGGGGCAGGTGCAGTCGGGGCTCCATTCCCCTCCAGCGCGGAAGTGACAGAGAATCCCTGCTTTGTAACACCCACATCCGTAATCTTGCCATACCATCTCTGGCCCCAAAAGCAACCCACCCACAATGCCTTTTAACCTTTTTCCCTGAAGAAATCATGTATCCTTGGGTTCTTAGCCCCAGCTGCCCTCTTGTGGACTTGAAAGGAAAAGGGAGGGAAGAAAAATGAACTAGCATATTGGCCTCTCCCTGGCACAGGGCACCGTCCTGGGAGCTCACGGAATTCTCACCTAATCCTGAGAACAACCCCAGGGACAGGCACTGTTTCCAGCTCACAAAGGAGGAAATGAAGGCTTTTGCAGGTGGATAGTTAACCAGGTCAAGGTTACTCGGCTAGACTAAGACCAAGGCAGGATGTCAGACCCCAAAGCCCATGCTCTTGCTTCTGCAATGAGCTGCCCCCCAAATGCTGATCCTGGCTGCAGCGGAAACAGTTCCAACAGTCAGGTTGTCCTGCATGATAATTGGCCAGACTCTGCCAACTACACTAACCTTCTCCCTTCCTCCATGAGCTCTCCAACCCGTCTGTCATCTTGAGGGCTCTCCTTCCTGCTGCCGCTTCCTAGCCTTGGCCATGCCCCCTGGTTCATATCTTTACACCTGCTCTTCTCCTTCTGCCACTTGCCTTGGAGAATGCTGCCCTCCCGCCTACTCTCTTGGCCTCTCTCCTGCGTGTCCTGCGTCTGCTTAGTCCTGCACAGGCTCCCAGGGGCATGTCAGTCACGCAAATAGTACCTGTCAGGTGCGACGGGAGAACTGCCACATTTGGTGATTCTGGGGAACACAGATTTGTCTCAAAACCTTGCCTCTGGCCTCCACTCTCACACCCAGGTTAATTCCTGCTGGATCATCGATCTCAGTGAAGAAAAAGAAACCATCGAAATACCAGAATACCCGCGTGGATGCTTTTAGGTTCTGAAGTTGCGAAAGCTTTCCAAGTGTGTAGGGCGAAAATTCAAGTCAACAGACTTAGGAATACAGTAACGTGCCTTTACATTTTGTAACTTAATTTGCATTTCAAGCAGGTTGGGGGGCCTCTCGTCTAATAGCTGGGGGTTGTGCCTCCACCCCTAAGTCCGAAACCACTCGGTGGGAAGGCATGGTTCAAACTGGGTCTCAGATCAAGCATGGGAATTTTTAAGGGGACAAGCAGGGAAAGGACCCAGAAAGAAAGCAAACGTTTGGCTCATTTGGGCTCAGAAGAGTACACTGTCTTTTGAGCTGTGTTTCCATGTTTTTATCACCCATGTAGGTCATAACCTGGAGTAAAATCCCATAGGCAGTCTGGGAGCCCCACTCCCCAGCTCAGGGGAGATGGTAGCCCCCCCCACCCCCAGTGCTTCCCTCTCCCTTCTCTCCCTCTCCTTCCCTCCTCCAGCATGGGCTGAAACTAGAGCACAACATTTCCCCACTGGTGGGGAGGGGGGAGACAGGTTGGGGGGAAGCGCTGAGGTTCATAATCAAATGTGTAACTGGTTTATGGACGTTCTCAGCCTCGGGGTATAAACATAAAAACACAAAATGGTTTTTACATGTTCTCTAATCAATGCCATCAGCCATACTCTGTCAAATTCCGTTTTCCATCTCCTGCTGACATTTCAGGCAGGTCCCACTGATTTTGGGTCCCTCTTAGTTATTTCAGACTGTGACCTCAGTCTGGTTCTGAGCCCTCGGTCCCGTCCCCCACTCCTGCACAGCTGTCCCCCACCCCTGCACAGCTGTCCCCCACTCCAGCGCAGCTGCCCCCTGAGGCAGGTGTGGGAAGGGCTGGCTTCCTGGCTCTCTCGGACTTGGTCTGGTTCCATCTGCCCCTCAGGGAGCGCCTGCCCTCAAGGTGGTCTCCATGGAGATGGCAGGCCCATCCCCCTCCGACATCCCTAGGGTGATGTTCAGACTCAGGCCTGACATCTCCATGGCTGAGAACACCCTAGAAAATGACGCCCATGTCTCCCAGGAAATGCCAGTGGTCTGGGCCCTTAGCCCTTTGTGGGGCATCCCCGGGGGTTCACAATTGCTGTCTGTCCTCGGTGTTATGGTCATTCACAAGGAGCTACAGGAATCAGTGAGGCGCTCTACAATGCCTCCTAAGTCCTGGGAAGATGTGGGTTGGGGGACCCCCTGTCCTTTTTTTCTGGGCAACGGCATCCCAGTCCCTACCTGCCCAGCCATCACCAGCTGCTCTAGCCAGAGTCCTGCTCTGGGAATGCTCCAGGTGGGAAGTGGACAGCATTTCCTATGTTTGCGTGCACACGGCCCTCCAGAGGACCCAGGCCTGGTTCTCCCCGGACGCCTTCTCCACGCCCGGGTCTGTCCTGAGAGCAGAACGGGGAAGACTGGAGCCCAGCAAGCCCCCAGCTAGGAGCCTGCCCCCCGTGGCCTCTCCTCACAGACCCTGTCAATGCTGAGAGTTATCTCCTGGAGCCCCACTGTGCGGTTTGCTTGGGAGGGAAACACTCCCTCACTTGGCGACCCCCCCAACTGGAACATAGAATAAATCACAATAGATGACACACTTATAATGAAGCGATTCCTATACGTTATTCCATTTACTCGAAGAGAAATATTCTACTTTTGCCCCCACCTTATGATGAAAAAGTTGAGATTTAGGGAGGGTGTTCTGTCCAAGACTGCAGGATCAGAATGGTGTATTAGGGGCGCCTGGGTGGCACAGCGGTTAAACGTCTGCCTTCGGCTCAGGGCGTGATCCCAGCTTTCTGGGATCGAGCCCCACATCGGGCTCCTCTGCTGGGAGCCTGCTTCTTCCTCTCCCACTCCCCCTGCTTGTGTTCCCTCTCTCACTGGCTGTCTCTATCTCTGTTGAATAAATAAATAAAATCTTAAAAAAAAAAAAGAATGGTGTATTAATCTGTTTCTCTGCGTAACAAAGAAATCTTACAAATCTCAACGACTTGCTGGGGGCAGGGGGGCGGGTAGGCAAAGGAGGGCGGCCAGACAGATCCAGCCCAACACCTATTTCCCTAAAGCCCCACAAGCCAAGAATGGCTTTTACATTTTTAAACGGTCAAAAAAAAATTCAGAAGCGGACTATTTTGTGACATGAGAGATTTGTGTATACTCGAAATGTCGATGTCCGTAACTAAAATGTTATTAGACACAGCCACGCTCTGTCTGTGGCTGCCTTGCCCTACCCTGTCGGAGTTACGATGTTGCAACAGAGACCATCTGGCCTTCACAGCCTAAAATAATTAGTAGCCGGTCCTTTACAGAAAAAGTTAGCCAAACCCTGCCAGCATGGATTTTTCTCACTCACAGTTCTCTGGGTTGGCGAGGACTACTTCCGGGCTGCAGGCTGGGTTCGGGGGGTGGGGGTGGGGGGCTCCATCTGGACGGGTCTGGAACCAGCAGGACCCAGGGCACGTTCTTCTCGTCCTTCTCGGGGTGGGTGGAGGAAGTATGGCAGAAATGGTGTTTTGGAATGTTGATGAGGTCCGGAGCTGACGGCCAAGAAAGAATTCTTGAGACGTCTTTGGTGCAAAAAATGATTTTATTAAAGCAGGCAGACGGGATCCGTGGGCAGAAAGAGCTGCTGCGGCTTGCTGCCCCAGGATTGTGAGGGGCCACTGATTATATACTTTGGGGTTGGGGGAAATCGAGACAAAGGGAAGTTCGAAAGGACTTTCATCTGCTAAAGACGACTCGCAGGATCCCAGAGGCCTGGCTACCATCAAGCTAAGGGGGTTTTTCCCTCTGGCAAGGCATTAATATTAAAACACTTGGGGGCACCTGGGTGGCTCAGTCGGTCCAGTGTCTGCCTTCAGGTCCTGATCTCAGGATCCCAGGATCAAGCCCCACCTTGGGCTCTCTGCTCAGAGGGAAGCCTGCTTCTCCCTCTTCCTCTGCCCCTCCCCCTCACTCATATGTGCTCTCTCTCTCTCTCTCAAATAAATAAAATATTTAAAAAAACAGAAAGAGGGGCACCTGGGTCGCTCAGTCGGTTAAGCATCTGCCTTCGGCTCAGGTCGTGATCTCGGGGTCCTGGGATCGAACCCCATATTGGGCTCCCTGTTCAGTGGGGAGCCTGCTTCTCCCTCTCCCTGCCCCCCCACCGTTCATGCTCTCTCTCTGTCAAATAAATAAATAAAGTCTTTAAAAATAGATAAATAAATAATTAAAATAAAACAGTTGGGAGCTTCCTGGAGGAACGTTGAGGTGCCTGCCTCAAGTATTTGTCAATGGGCTGCAGGTTATAAGGACATTTCATTTTATGTACATTTCCTTCTACCTTTGTCTCCCACATCAGAAACATAGGACATGCTGAAGGCCCCGGCTGGGGCCACACAGTCCCTTCCCCCACAGCCACATGTCATGCCCATTTCAGCAGGAGGGACTCCGGATTCACACACCAAAGGGCAGCAGGGTCTAAATCTGATACAGGGAGTGAGCAGAGAGTCGGAAGCCAAGATCTCATTCATCGGCCACAGGTGGGGATGCAGGATTTGAACTCAGGGCCCCCTGACTCAAGAGTGTCTGTTCCTCCTGCCTCCCTGACTCCAATCCTGGGCAGACTGTCATAGGTGCAATAAAGAAAAAAAAGAGTGGAAAACCTTTGGGGAAAAGAATGCAGGACGACTTTCCCATCGCTCTCCACCCACCAGGGTTATTCCTGAGCACGCCTGGGCACCTTCTCAAGCAGCTGTACAGCCCGCCAGCGCCTGGAGACAAGCAGAATGGCTTCTGGAGCCGCTGGAAAGCCTGGGGCCAGAGCTGGCAAGAGCCCTCGATTCTTCAGGAATGTCATTGTGGAGAACTGAATAGCTCGGCCAACCAGAAAGTCGAAAAATTCCAAAGACCATTCACTTCAATTCCCCGGCAGGCATCCTCCAGAAGGAGCTCCTTTCAGAGTCAGAATATAAACAAGTCATGTGGGTCTGGAAGCCCTTATACACGAGAGGGCAAAGAAGGGAGAAGGGACCTTTATGATCCCTCCACCCCTGCCAATTTTGCACTGAAGCGGGAAGGAGCATATCCACTCCGGAGCCCGCCGGCTGTGAGAGATGAGGCCGGCAGAAGCCGGGAGCCATGGAGTGTTGGAGTGCTGAGCGGCGGGGCTGGGAGCGGCGTGGGAAAGGAAGATGAATGGGCTCCCCAGCCTTCCAGCCGCGCGCGGCTGGCACCCCCGCGGCCCGCAGCTCATTCTCCGTGTCAGAACGGAATCGGACGCTCGCCGAGCCATCGACAGGAGGGAGAAAGAATTTATAAAACATGTGTGTGCTGCTCACTCCCGTAGCTGCTGTTTTGAAAGAAAGACACCGGGAGGAAAGAAATGTAGTGAATAACAGAGTGACGCTGACATGTTGCGGAACACGGGGGACAGAGCCGATTTTCTTGTCAAGCTCCACTGAAAATCAAAGACGCCGAGAGGCGGGGGACGGAGAGGATTCGTGAATAGCCACAGGTCGGAAAGACTGGACTTGATGAGATGTCTTCGGGGCTCAAATCCCTACATCTGCTGTCCTTCCGGACGTTGTCCTTCCGAATCGTGGTCCGGATAAAATCAAATACTCTGGGGCAAGGTCTTTACTTCTATACTAGAGAATAAAAACTACCGTAGTGAGAACTCGTCCGTGCCAGGCACAGCAGGTTTTCAAGACGGGGTTCCCGTAAACCCTACGAGTGAGGGAGACTAACTAGGCCCACACTCCACACCAGGGAACAGACTGAAACAGAAAGGTTCAGTGCCTGGCCTGAGGCAGCCCAGCTCATAGGTGATAGAGCCTGATGTTGAGAAACGGGTTTGTCGGAGTCCAGACCAGTGTTTTTCATTTATGACACAGCCTCCCCAAACATTAGGTTGAACGCTTTACCTGCAAGTGAACATGATTGAGACAATTTATGTTGCTGTGAAATTGTTCTGCAAGATTAAAGCCTGTCCTTCCCATCGTGAGCTCCCGGCGGCTCTGACTCGCTACGCGTCAAACCCCCAAGATCAACAGCAGCCAGATCAACCCCCCAGTTTGTCCTGCTCTGTTTATTGCAACGACGAGCCTCACTGGGTCAGAGTGAGCCTTTGGGACCCACACCCAGGGGGCTCTCCCCCTCGCTATTTCCTGCTCTTTCCCCCCTACATTGTTATGAACATTTTCAAATATGCAGCAGAGCTGAGAACACCGACAGCGAACCCCCACAGATCCACCATCTAGATTCTACCCTTAACACTTCACTGCTCTTGTCTCGTCTGTTCATCTATCTATCCCCCGGGCCAGACACTTGGCTCCTGGACCCGTTTTGAAAACATAATTTTGAAAAAAAAAATACTTGCTTCAGAGGCGCCTGGCTGGCTCTGTGGGTGGAGCATGCGTGTGACTCTGAGTTTGGGGTTCAAGACCCACGTTGGGCACAGAGGTTACTTTTTCCAAAAAATGAGCAAATACATACTTGTTTCAGAAGAAAAAGGGGGAGGGAACAGGAGCAGCACCATCCCATCTAATCTAAAGCCAAAACCAGACAAAGGCCATCAGGAGAATGAAAAGTAAAGACCCGGCTCCCTTCAGAAGGTACGTGCAAGATACGGAAATTAAATAACAGCAAATTCAACGTTACCGACATCAAACAAAATTGGCTGTGTTTTACTCCAGGCATGTAAAAATAATAAGATCACAAACTCTCTTAATGCCCTTCAGGTGAAAGGAGAACGGCTATGTGACCAGTGGTCTGAGAAAAAACACCCAATACAAATCATAGTTGCTCTTGATTTTAAAACATTCTATCAAACTAGAATTAAAAAGTAACTTTCCAGGGTGCCTGGGTGACTCAGCCAGTTGAGCTTCTGACTTGGGACCAGATCATGATCCCAAGGTCCTGGGATGGAACCCTGCAGGGGGCTCCCTGCTCAGCAGGGGGAGTCTGCTTCTTCCTCTCCCATTGCCCCTCCCCCACTTCATGTGCGCTCGCTCTCTCTCAAATAAATTTAAAAACTCTAAAAAAAAAAAAAAGTAAGCTTCCTACCTGATAAACAGGATTCATCAAAAGCCTACCATTAATATACTTAATGGTGACATTTTAGGAAGAGTTGCTATAAAGCCCTAGGGAAGGGGCACCTGGCTGGCTCTTTGGTAGAGCACGCACTGTTAAACTTGGGGTGGTGAGTTTGAGCTCCATGTTGGGTGTAAGGATTACTTTTAAAAAAATCTCAAAAAAAAAAAAAAAAAAAAAGAGCCCTCAGGAAGACAAGGATGGCCCCACTTCTGTTCAACCCTGTACTGAACATACTGAGTGCACGTCGTGCCTACTTTTCACCAGACACTGTGCCGGGTGCCTGGTGTACAAATATCGTAGGATCTAACCAGCAGGGCGAAACGCAAGTCCTCATGGGCCCGATGCAGTCAGGGGGACAAGCAGGTGGAAAGAGACCACATAATAGAATGGAGCCATAGGGGGGTGGCAGGTAAGGGGCACCCCACTCTCCCCGAGGGGGTCTAAGTTATAATTTCCCAAAAGCTGAAAACACGAGTATTACATATAAAATGAATATGCAGAAGTAATTTTTCCAACGTGTTCATTAATGAGGAAACCAACACGATGTTGAGAGCAGTTGAAAAGAGAATGCGATAATCAGTCATGTATGTAGGCAATCAGGAATGCTAGAATGGGTTTGCTGATGGATGCCACACCGCTCAGCGTCCTGCGGGGCACTAACACAGAATGTTCGACGTCATCTTCTCCTGAGGACAGACACCACTGATATCTCTGCGGGACAGAATCCATTTGCATTGTTATGCACAAAAATTATTTTGGTTTTTTACAACTTAACTTCTCCCCCATTCTGAGCTGTAAAATAGCCTCACGGTACACACTCCTCCAGAGCCAGGGGAGCCCTGCGGAGGGGGCTGCGCCCACACCATTGAAAGTGTGCTTGTATCCTCCTGCCCATTTTCAAGTGGACAATCCCTCTAGGCAGGGGTCTGCGTTGGTCTGTGCACACCTGCAAGACCACCTTAGAGCACCTCAATCTAGCACAGCAGAATGACCCGGGAGCTTTTGCTTTTTACTTTTTACTTTTTTAAGATTTTATTTATTTATGTGACAGAGAGAGCACATGCGAGCACAAGCAGAGGGAGAGGCAGGCAGAGGGAGAGGGAGAAGCAGGCTCCCCGAGGAACAGGGAGCCCACTGCAGGGTTCCATCCCAGGACTCTGGGATCAGGACCTGAGCCATAGGCAGACGCTTCACCAACTGAGCCACCCAGGCGCCCCGTCAACTGGGAGCTTTCAACATCCTGATTCCCAGGCCACACCCCAGACCCATAAAACCAGTATTTTGGGGTGGGGGGTGGAGGGGGGAGTCCCTGGTGTCAGACTCTTCAAAGTTAAGAACCACTGCTCTGAAGACATCCAAGCAGGAGCAGGAGGCCAGCTCCACTCCCCTTCCCTCCCACTCTCCACTTACCCCTCAGCCCCTTCCACCCCTCCCACCCCTCCCCTTCCCTCCCTCCTCCCCAGCTCTGCCCCATCTCTCCTCTCCCCTCCTCTCCCAGGCCCAGCCAGGCTTCCATGGTGACTCTGGGGGGGGGGGGGTATCCTGAAACTTGCCTACTTTTGTGCAGAAAGCACCATGTGGGGGCAGCCCAGGACAACCCCCTTCCAACCCCACCCTGGGGGATGGTCCTGGAAGATGGCATCTTTTGAAAATGTTTTCCTCCAACACCCAGAAGGAACCCACAGCTTGAGAGCAGCAAATGAGAAGAAATCTATCAGCCTCAGGAAATTGGTTCCCGCAGCCCCACAGAGTGACGGTAATCAGAAGCCCTTTGAGTGCCCAGCTAAATAAATAGGTTTAAAACTAATGCACCAGCTGCTGCAGGAAAGCGCGTAATCCCAAGATGGGTGGGCTGTGGGGCTGCCCGTATCTGCTTGGCAAGGGCATAAATCCGGGCACATGGGGGGGCCCCAGCTCCCACTGGCTCCTTTCACAGAAGGCAGAATGGAGCAAATCTGCTCTCAGCCTCCAGAATGTGTTTTCAGCCTGGGGAGAGCTACAAAGCCAGGGCAGGACGCCCACCTCTTCAGAAAGGGGGTGTGCTGGGGGGGGGGGTGTCAGGTTCAAAGGCGAACAATACCCAGGACTCCCTGGGTCCCAAAGGGAAATCTTCTAAGGTGCGTACGGAAGACATCCCTTGTCTGCTGAACCCCGGGCTTGCTCCAGTCCCTTCCCTTGACCTCTGAGCAAGGACACCAAGAGCTACTCAGAGTGGTGACAGGGCTCAGCCAGGTCCTCCTGGGCCTCTCTGAGCCACTAGACTGAAGAGCCATAGAGTCCTCATTAAGATGAGCGGGAGTCACTCTGAGAACCACTAGGCAGCTCTCCAAGCCCGGGCGTCGTTTCTTCCCCTCCACGGTGACTCTTGTAAGACATGCCACGACACGAAGAGGTGGTTACATCAAAGTGACAGCGGGTCTCACAAATCAGTGCATCTTTGCCAATCTGCAGAGTTCCTGTTACAGGTGTACATGTGCTCGTTGCTCGGAGGGGACACTGAAAAGAAAGACACAGAGAAGCACACCTGCCGAGTCCGTAAACATCGCTTCCTGAGCAGCAGCTGTCACCTGGCCCTTTCATCCAAACACCCTGCACAGCACTGGGGGCAGAGACCAGAGTCACCGCCCTTGTCCTTCTGGCAACAGGAGCACCCAGTTAAAAGACTCTATTTTGCAAACTCCCTTGTAGCCAAATGTGACAAAGGCAGGGCTGCTTCTTGCTGGAGGCTCCAGGGAGAAGATTTCCTTGCTCTTTCCAGCTTCTAGAGGGCACCTCGTTTCTTGGCTCATGGTCCCCTCTCCCCACCTTCAAGTCCAGCAGCTTCCAGGGTCATGCCTCCTCTCTGTCTCTGACTGTCCTGCTTCCATCTTACAATGCCTCTTGTGATGACGTTGGGCCCATCTGGACAGTCCAGGACGATCTCCCCATTGCAGGGTTCCTAGATTCATCTCATCTGCAAAGTCCCTTCTGTACTGTGAGGTGACACATCCACAGGGTCCAGGGATTAGGGCACGCACAGCCATGGGAGCAATTGTGCTTTTCATCCCAGACCCACACCGTACCCTGTGCCTCTGGCCTCAGCCATGCAGATGACTTCCTTTGGGAGCTATCCACTCTGTGTCCCTCCTCACTCCCACCCTCCCTCCACCAGCTAGACAGGGGAGAGGACGGAGGGGAGCCAGAGTTCCAGAAGCCTGACGCCACCCCGTGATGGGGTTCTTGAGCCCCTGCAGCTGCTCCAGCCCTGGACACAGTGGGTACGTGGAGTCCGCTTTTCTAATATAAGTCGGGATGGGTTTCTGTCACCTGCACCTGCAAGACCCCACACTCTGTTCTTTGAGGGTCCTGAAGGAGGAGGCCAGGTGCCAGAGGCTGCGGCTTCACCCTCTCTGTGAGAAGATTCCAGGCGAGCCCCCTGCAGCCCCTGGGCTGCGGTCAGAGGGGGCTCGCCTTTAAGAAGGCCAGCACTGGGCACTGAGGATGGAGGAGCCTGGGGAGGCCAGGCCCCAGCTCTCCCTAGGAGAGTCAGGAGACACGGAGCCCTGTCCTGGCTGCTCAGGCCATTTCTGCTGGAGAGGCCAGAACAAAAGCAGAAAGCAGGCAGTGTTTGTCTTTATGTCACCATTTGCCCCAAGTGGGGCATTTCACACTTCCACAGTCCTCTTGATTGGAACAGAACCTTAAAAGCCCCGTCTGTTAGGTGGGATGTTATTCAGTCATAAACAGAAAGGAAGCACCAATGCACGCTGCAACTTGGATGAGCCTCGAAAGCAGGTGCCCCATCGCCGCTAACTAGCACCCGCCAGCTTCGGCTCCTTTAAGACGACCTTGGAGGACCCAGTTTCAAAGCCCAGGGAGACCTTCTGGCCGCTGCCTCTATGGTGCGTCGTCACTTCCGGCAGGAAGTGCGTATGCAGAACGGCTCCGGCGCAGGGGGTGGGGAGCGAGTAGAGGCGCGTGTTCCTCGTGTCTGAGGGAGGAGACTGCTCGCGTCGGCCTGGTGGTCGACCCGGGCCCGCGGGGTGACGCGGGGGTCTTCGGCGCCGCCCGCCCCAGCCTGGGCCGCAGGGCCCCGGACGAGGGAAGCGGAGGGGACTTGGGCGGAACTCAGGCTCCGACGCCGGGGCGGGGCTGCAGCAGGCTCGGCGGCCGGGCCGGCGGGGCCAGCGCGGCCAGCGCGGAGGTCTGGGGAGGGCGTAGATAGCGGATGAGACTCTTCCTACATCTCGTTGTATCACTCTTTCCCCAGGGTTTCCTCAGAAAACGAGAACTTTCCAGCCCCCGGCGATTAGATGCAGGCGGGCGGCGTTTGGCCATTTCCTCCTGGTCGGTGAGAGCACGCAGAGCGCGCTCAGTTTGGGGGATCCAGGTACGTCAGGCACCGAGACGAAGAGTCTGGAGGACGATGGTCTGGGAAAAGGCTCCTGTGTTGCTGAACCTGCCCGGTTGTGGGTGCAGCCTTGTACCAGGCAGCCCGACCCTGACCTAGAATAAATTCCCGGGAGCAGTTTTTCCTGGGGTTTGAATTTGCAGTAACAGGTGTGAACATTCTAGCAGCAGTTTGATGATCATGTATGATACTGCAAACAGGACCCACGCTGAAAGGAAAACCGTTAGAGTTAGTACCGGGGAGCAGTGGCTTCCAAAAATCTGGAAACAGTTGACTTGATAAATATCGATTGATGCTTTGGCCATGCACCGTGCTGAATGTTAGTGGGTACAGAGATGGACAAAGACAGCCCAGGCCCTTGTTCTCAGGGAGCTACAGCCCCGCTGGGGAGATGAGATCAAATGCTTGTACTAAAGGAGATGTAATTCCTTTGGCTGAGGCCAAAACTCTGAAGGAGAGTATAATCCTATTAGGAGCTGCATCATTAGGAGTGTGATGGAGGCTTTCCTGAAGATGGGATCCTTGAGCTGGACTCTGAAGGATGAGTGGGAGTTCTCTGGAAAGCCAGGGGGCTGCATGTGCAAAGGCCCAGCGACCTAGCAAACGTGGCCAGTGGAGGAACTGGAAGAAGACCATTGTAACCCAGAAAGCAAGGGGAATGGTTTGGGGTGAAGCTGAAAAGGTGGGGAAGGGCCTGACCACACAGGGCCTGTGGCTCACGTGCACATTTTGCTCTTTCCTCAGAATGCAGGGGTCATTCTGGGTTTTAAACAAGAGGATGATGTGCTAAAATCTGTAATTTCAAGAGAACATTATGTAGAGAACAGTGCCGTCCAGTGGAGCTTCCTGCCATGTTGGAAATGGTCTATATCTGCACTGTCCGGTAGAGCAGCCACAAGCCACGTGTGGCTGTTGAGCACTTGGCAGTGTGGCTGGTGCTGCTGAGGAACTAGATTTTTCATTTTAATTTAAACGTAAATAACGACGGGTGGCCAGTGGCCACCTTGTTGGAGAGCACAGGTCTAGCGTATGTTGGAGGCATGGGAGCACCTTTATTGGTATCACGCCACACAGAGACCCTTACATCTCCTGCACCTCATCCCCTCCTGGGTAGAAGCCGAGAGGGAGTCTGCTTTTTGAGAACCCTGCCACCTACTGAGGAGCTCACACGTAGCAGTGCCTTTGTGCTGTTGGCTGGAGGGCAGGCAGCCTGCTCCTGGTGAAGTGGCTCCCTCCCTTTGCCTGGTTCATCATCCGCACTCAGATGGAAGAGTGCCTGCAGTGGTCAGAGCATGTTGTCTGAGCTGGGGAGGGGAGGGGAGGGGAGAGAGCGGAGGAAAAGCGGTGGCTTGTGTTAAGGGGGTGGCTTAGATCTAGAGAGGTGGCCATCGTAAGTGCTGTGGTGCCACAGGAAGGGACATATTCAGTAGGACCTAATGGAATGTGACCCCGTGAGGACCTAAAGGCTGTTTCCAGCTGATGACACTTGGCAAAGGGCAGGAGGGGTGGACATGCCTGAGGATGTGGGCAGCTCATGAGTTGGGGCCAAACTGGGGAACCATGTGGCTGGAAGCAGAGAAGAAGATGGAGGAATGCGTAGGCTGGTGTGGGGTTTAGGGGCTTCTGTGCAGGCAGGTTTCTGAGGAAGGCCCAGGCGATGTGCAGATGACAGCCCGGAGAGGGACGGGGTAGGCGATCACTGTGGTGCCAGCCTGCGATGGAGCCCGCAGACCCCGAAGGAGGAGGGGCTGATGGAGGCAGGATCACTGCAGGGCACCCTCCTCGTTGTGTTCTGGGTGGTGGTTATAGATCTGGAGGGTAGCTTCCGCTGCTAACAGGCGTGCTGAGGTAGTGGGAACGCTGATGAAGTGTACTTTCTTTGCAGGTGAGTCCGCTGGAAGATGTGTGTGCGGGATCAGTGCGTGCCGGGTTCTCGTCTGCGTGCTTCCGTGTACCTGCCGTGTAATTGTTGGGGGCTTGGAACTTTGCCCGTGCCTTTGGTTTCATTTCCTCAGCTGTGTAACTCTGAATGCTAACCTGCTTAAGGCCCTGTTGTGTATGGATATAAATAAAAGGGGCCTGTCCCCAAGGAGACTTTTCATGCCCTTTATGGTCTTTGTCCCCAGTGACCTTATGTGTGATGTGTCGCCTCTGCCGCCGAGATGCATAGTTGGCACAGAAGAGTGACCGAGCCACTCAGGGTTCTCTGTAGGAAGTGTGAGTGCTGGGGGCACTGCTCAGCCCAGAGGAGCATGAGCTGTCCAGGAGTGGGGGCACCTGGAGGGAGGTGACCATTGTCTCCGTGATCTAAGAGGAAGGGGGTGGCTAGTGTAATTCAGGGTGGCGGTCACCTCGTGCAGACCTCACTCTGACTAGAATTTCCCCAGAAGTGACTGCTGGCCTCAGACCTGGTCGCCGGTGGCTGCCGGGCACTGCCCACCTCTGCTTCCTCACCTGCGTCTCTGGCCCCTTGCGGGGGCCGTCCTCCGTGAAAAATTCTCCCAGCCTTCCTGTCTTTTGACTGTTCGGCACGTCTTGATGTGAGAAAAGGAAGAACCACGGCAGTGGTGGTTCCCCTATGTCGTGCTGCCTTCGCGTTCCATGTTAGGGTGACACGTGTGTTTTCACGTGGCCTGGAAAGGTCATCCTGACCTTCAGACCTAGGCGTGCCACACCCAGGGTTCCTGCCGGTCCTTGCTTGTGTCTGTGTGTTCGATGTACTCTCTGACTCTCTTGACTTAACATCCTCTGGCCCAGCACTCCTCTTGTCCAGCTCAACTCCCGGGAGGGTCTGGCCTGCGAGTGCCCAGAGCCAAGAGTGTCACTTCAGACCTTGCCAGGGAAGCCGTCAGTGGGCCTCGTCACAGACCCATAGTCCGAGCAACCGCCGCCGTGGAGGGAGGCACGGCCGCCCCGGGAGACGGCAGCTCGCGTGTTGCACTGAAGGGCAGAAGTACCCATGTTCTCCGCGGCCCGAGGAGTTCGTGGGGGGCTTTCACGTCCCAGCTCCGCCCCTGGCCTGCTGTGTGACCTCAGGCCACTTCCCTGTTTCTTAGTAAGACGGGGACCGTGATGACGGTGACTCCCAAAGGCGGGCGCTTGTGAGGAGTCGGCAGATCACGGGAAGTGCTCAGGAGCGCTTCAGACCCGTGAAGCTGCCCGTTCTCGGATTTTCAGGACATCTCTCGGCGCATCCAGCGGCGAGCTTCCAGAGCGCTGCCGTGCGGGCGGGTGCTGGCATGCGGGGTGCTGCCTGCCCCAGGAGCGGCCTGCCTGCTACCGGGCCTGGGAGCTGGGGCGGGTTACAGGCTCTTGGCTTTTTCAGGCCGTTTGTGTTCACTTTTGGGCCACTCACGAGAGCACGTAACTCTCAGTGTGGGTACCTGCCCTCTGCTACGTGCTCATCGTTAGAGAAAGTGTGATAAATGCCCAAACGAACATACCGTGTCAGGTATGCGTACTGGGGGAAATGTACGTATTGGTATTTCTGGAAGCAACGGTTTGGAGTCCGCTCACTGCTTTGTTCGCTGTGGTGTGTCTCATGAGTGTAAACGTCCGCTCGGGCACAGCGGCTGTGGGCAGGGCCTCGTCTGGCCTCGGTGTGTGTCGCAGAGCAGCGGTGGGGCTCTGCGCCTGCCGACTCGCTCAGAGAGTTGTTTCAGCCTTTGCTTCGACAGGTTAATCAGAAGCTTTAGCTCCTGGGCCCCCCGAGCAGGAACAGCGCGTTGCCAGCACGGAAAGTGATGACGTGACGTGCTTCGTACTGATAGAGTCACGTGTGATATGCAGGTCCCTCCTTCGCGTTCTCATTTGGCATTGGCGTCGACGGAGGAGGGTGCTTGGGTGTCCCCGGTGTGTGCGCGCAGCTCGGTCTGAATCCTCTCGGGGCGGGAGAGCCTGCCGAGTGCAGGGGAAAGACGGATGGGGAGAGAGCTGCTGGGATACAGCGCGGCGTGGGCGGAGATCCTGCAGGCTTCCGTGGCAGCCCCTCACCCCTCCAGCTGCTCCCCAGTGCAGGTGCTTCACATTGAGCCTCTGCCCGTTTCCTCTGTGGCCGCACCCCGAGATGACAGCCTCTGTCTGTCCTGCACCCTGGTGCGGTGTGCTGGGCGCTGCCGGTGACGGGAGGGAAGCCCGGAACCCCCAGGGGGACGCTCGGGAGGATGTTGCGTGTGGCCGAGGCCATACCTGAGAATATTCCCCAGCTGTCTCCCGCTGGGTCACTCGGTTCCAGCTGGCCTGGGCGTGGCCGTGGTGTACTTGCTTCCCCTAGAGAGCAGGTATCTTAAATAGGCCGCAGTATGATGAGGATGGCTGCAGCAGTTCTGGGTTTTGTTCCTCTGGATTATGTAAGAGGGTTGAGGTAGGCAGGAGTCCAGTCGCTTCAAAGCACCGGGCCTTTTAATAATAGCAGTGGATAATGAAATGCGCAGTCTGTAAGAAGTAATTTTTTTTAACGTTAAAAATGGCCGTGGGACGCAAAAGGCCTGTGGCAGAAAACAGTGAACATCGAACTAAAAAACAGCTACAGCACAGCAGGGTTTTGAACTTCCCTCTTTGTCCACTAGAGGACGCCATCCTGAGGAGCCACCAGTTCTCGTTTGTAACTCGGTCCACTTTTAGCTTTTTAATTTAGCCAACCCCTTATTTCACCAGAAAGTGCTGCAGAAGGTTGATCGGCAGGGTTGGGCTCCTTGTTAAGGCTCTGCCAGGAGGTCCCCGTTGCACACAGTTCCTGGGAAGTGCCCATCGTGTCATGGATGAGCTGAACCCCACCCGGGCACGGGACACAGCGCTTGGGGAGAAGAGCGCGTTCTAATGCAACTTCCTGTCCAGAATCACTCCCAGGGACGGCAAGTGGTTCTAGGTGGCGTGAGAGATTTTCTTCCGTAAGGACTCCCGTGCAGCACATACCAGTACCTGAGGTCCCAGACGGTCTGTTAGGGTTTAGAAGCGTCTCTTGGGGGACCGTTGCTCATACTTGCAGTAGAAAGGCACACACCGACACGGAACAGGATCTGTACAGCGCTGGTGTGGTTTGGACTGCTGATCGTTGTCCATTCGAAAGGTGTTGTTGAATTGGGAAAAAAGTACGATCTCCAAGTGTCATGTTGGGTAGGGTACTAAATGTTCCCTGGTTTGTGAACCTCGTTGACCACTCTCTGATGAATTAAACGTGCTGAATTGAGCACTGACCGCGCTAGGCTGGGCTGGGGAGCCAGGCACGGGCAACTCCCTGCCCTCGGAGAGCTTCCATCCTAGAAGTCACAGGAGAAGTGGAGAAGCGTGGGGTGTGCTCTGGAGGAAAGGAAAACAGGGCCGGGATGGAGTGGGGTGTGGAGTCACAGTTTCAGATAGGGTGCTCAGGAAAGGGCCCACATCCTAAGGGAAGAGAGGAAGTCACTCGAAAGTCTGGAAGCGCATGCGAGGCAGGGGAGCGGCGAAGGTGAGTGAACAAGGCGGCTTTCTGGAGAGGGTTGGAGGCGCCTGGGCGTCGGGTCTTGCAGAACCTCATAGGAACGTCTGACTTTGACTCCCAAGTAGGAGTCGGTAGCTCACATTTTTATCTCCTCTTTTCGGGACCATTTCCCCCTGCCGACAGTATTGGCTTGGAAGTATTTCCTGTTCTTGCGCTAACAGATTTGCCTGTTGAGAGGATCCCTGATCTATGCAGAGGGAGTGTGTCCCTTCCCTTGGCGACTGTGGGAGGCTCCCTCTCGGCTCTGTTGAACCGTAACCGTGGTGTTCCCCAGGGAACCGACCTGGGAACAGATAGTTGTATATAAGTTCCTGGGACAGCCTGGTGCCTTTCACCTTGTGGGTGAAGCCGGAGACTGCCCAGACGTCCTGTCTGAGCGTGGCAAGGACCTTGGCCCCAGGCCTGCGGGCACGCCTCCATCGTGGAAGTCACCCACGGTCTGTTTTCTAGCCTGGTGCCACCTCATAGGAGCTGTGTATTTCTTGTTTTTGCAACAAAGAGTAGATCTGTGTCACTTAAATTACCACCAAGAAGACAACAAAAGTACATTCTCCTCTTAACTTTCACAGGGTAGAGGCCTGCTTGGTTTTAGGTGGTTACACATCATGACTGTTGAAAATGGTTCTTCGTTCCGATATTTTTTTCAGATCAATTATGCAACTGCAGCAGAAAGCTAGTTCTTTTCTTGCAAGTGTCATTAAAAATGGAGCCGAGTGAGTCAGGGGAAGGTCACGTGTCTCGGGCCTGGCAGCTGTGTGGTTGTGTCCCGGTTACGCAACACTGCTTTCGACCTGCGCCCCCGTCAGCAAAATCTTCAGATTATCCTATGGAATTAAAATAAGACTTTTACTTTCTTTGAACAAGACGTTCTTTGTTAAAACCACACTTAGCGGGGCGCCTGGGTGGCACAGCTGTTAAGCGTCTGCCTTCGGCTCAGGGCATGATCCCTGCGTTATGGGATCGAGCCCCACATCAGGCTCCTCCGCTATGAGCCTGCTTCTTCCTCTCCCACTCCCCCTGCTTGTGTTCTCTCTCTCTCTCGCTGGCTGTCTCTCTCTCTGTCAAATAAATAAAGTCTTAAAAACACACACACACACACACACACACACACACACACACTTGGGCTTTTCACACTGACTTCCACTAGAGGCTCCGTAAGCCATATTCTGTCTGTGCGGCTGTCCCCATGGAACACATTTTTTAAAGTCAGACTCCCGACTGTCATGCCCCTTTGGAACTTGGACGCGGTTGTCATCCGTCACGGAGACTTAACGGGCAAAGCTCCCGTAAACCCCCTTCACTTCTGCGCCGTCTCTGTTCCAAATCGCTGCCCCCCTTTGAAAGTTAATGGAGGAGGTAGAAAATATTAAGTCTAAGTGAAATAAAGGGGTTACGTCCTCCAGTCACTTTACATATGTGTAAGCACTGCCTGGTGTTTAGTTTCATTTTTAATTTTTTTCCTAGAGTAACAATGCACAAGTTTTTTGTTTGTTTTTAGAGGGGGGGGAGGGGCAGAGAGAGACTCTAAGCAGGCTCCATGCCCAGCATGGAGCCCAGTGCGGGGCCCCATCTCACAACCCTGAGGTCATGACCTGAGCTGAAATCAAGAGTCAGATGTTTAACCGACTGCGCCACCGAGGCGCCCCAATAATGCACAAGTTTTAGGGCTCAGAGGATTAAAAGGCTGGCACCAAACAGCAGCTCCCTGCGCCCCTCTTGCCAGGGGCCAGCCCTCGACAACCATTTCACGGTGCTCTGTCTTCAGGTACGCTCGTCTCCCCACTTCCGACTGTCGTGTATGTGCTGCTCCTTTTGACTCACCATCTTAAGCCTTGCCTGTCGACTTCCTTTCTGGTGGATTCAGACTGGGCACTCCTGGACCCCCTGCGCTTCTCCTTCCCCGTCCTCCAGTACAATCACCCTGTGTGATTTCCGTTTGGATCGGCATTCCGTGTTGTCCTGCAGCTAACAATGCTTACCTGCACCCCCCGCCCCGCCTTGCAAGACCCTTGTCGTGTCCTTCTTTTCTCCCCTAGTTTCTGCTGTTTCTTTGGCTGAGTTTTGGTTGCTAACTCTTGTTCCCACCTTCCCTGTAGCTTCTCAGCCTGACTTTACACACGGTCAACCACATTACCTCTAACTTTACACGGGGCCAGCCACATGACGTCATGTATCCATCCTGCTTGTTTCTTAGACGTGTGAAAGGAGACCTCAGACAATGCAGTTAGGAGAACGCTGTTATGGTTTTGTTACAATCACATGTGCGAGGGGAGAGGCCCCAGTAGGCCAATTCAGAAGTTCAGTTTTAGTTAGGAATTTTATATTTTACGGGAAAATATGAAGGTTGGATTATTGTCAGGACAAATACAAAAAGAATCCTGGCTGAAGGTCTGACAGTCAGCTGGGTGGGTAGGTCACTGGTTTCCCAGGAAATTCCTTACAAATTATGTCAAGGGATGCCAATTTTCCCCGAAGGAGGCTATGAATTTTAATCAGACAGAAAAAGGCTCTGTACCAAGCCAGGTTTAGACTTTTTTTTTTTTAAATTTGATATTTAAGTAATCTCTACATCCAACGTAGGGCTCAAATTCAGAACCCCAAGGTCAAGAGTCACACACTCCACCAACCGAGCCAGCCAGGTGCCCCTAGATCAGTTTTTTATACCCTGTCTTTGACCTAAACATCATATCTGACTTGCTTAAGAATGCCTCTTGTTGCACTTTGGCTCTAAGAACATAAACGAAGTATTGCCTAGGTCAGTACTTCCCAAACACCTGCGCACAAATCCCTGGGGGATTTGTCAGATGTGGATTCTGGTGCACTGGGGCTGAGGTGGGGCCTGAGACTGCGTTTCTTACCTGTTCCCTGGTCCTGCTGGTCCGGGGGCCGTACTTTGAAGAGTAAGGGAGGGTGTTTTTGGTTGCTTGGTACATCTCCCATTGATGGTAGACTTGGGTGTAGGTTTAATTTGTCGGACACATGCCCAATTGTGATAACTAGCAGTATCTATAAATATTCATGAGCCGGTTTCCTGTATTAGGGAAGAATTTCCTGACACAGCATGTAGTGGTAATGATTTCTTACAGTCTGTGCACTGAGGCCTCTCTAGTATGTAAGCTGGGTTCAGTGAGGCCTGTTCCATAGATAGGTACAGCAAGAGGCAATGATAAACATCTCCTTACTGTTTGTCCAATAAAACTGAAGTCACATGAAAGATAACCTCCCAGCTGGATTAAAGTGGTAAAAACAGATTTTATTCAGAACTATTGCAATAAAGGAAAAGAGACCTCAGCATAGAATGGGGTTCAGTTCCAAACGTAGCAGGGACAGGGAGCAGGAGCAGGGCAGCAGATGGAAAATCACTAAGAGGAAACGTCGTGGGTAAGGGGGCTTCTGGCTAAACTGACCTAGCAGGATTCTGGCTGAAGGCAGGCCGGGGTGTCAGGCATCACCCGGGGGTCAGCGGAGGATAAGGAACCTGGTCAGACATCCAGGAAGCCCGGGGGTGGGGGGAAAGTCTGATGAAACTGACTTAGCAGGGTTCTTGCTAAAACTGGATTTTATAAGGAAGTGCACAGACGGGCCTAGGAGACGGTCCAGGAGTCTGACAAAGAATCTTTGTCCTAACCTAACCTTCCTTAGTCCTTTGGAGGTTAATTTGAACATTCTCTAAAATTTGAGAGAAAAGGAAATATTATATAATTGAGAGAAAAAAGTAAGCAGAATTTTATGACCGGTCCAGTAAGTGTCAAGTAATTTGCAAATGTTATACCTCCTTGAACCTCTCCTTTTACATGGGGGGAGTGGGCTCATTGAGGGTCGGTGACTGCCCAGGGTCACAGGCTAGTGTCTACTTTCTCATTCACAAATGTGGGTCACACACTTGGGCACCGCGCTAGGCACTGGGGATGCAGGGGGAACAAGACCCTCACCACATCCCTCGAGCAGGCTTTCTAGTTGAGGGAAGACCCCTCCCCCAAAAAACAAAACAAACCATCACATAGAACACACAAAGAGGCCTTCGGGGAAGGACCCTGCTGTGAGTGCTGTTGGGGCTCCTACTTTGGCTTGGAGGAGTGGGAAGCCCTCACTGGTGGTATCTGCACTGAAAGCTGAGTCACAAGAAGCAGTGGGCCAGGAACGAGGAGGGAAGGGCATTCCAGGTGGCAGGAACAGCAAGCACAAAGGCCACATGGCAGGATGCAACTAGCGGTGGGCCAGGGACCTGAACCTGGTGCTGCCTGACTCCGAAGTCAATGGTCTCCCCACTGAGGCCTCTGCCATTTTGCTGCCCAGTGTCAAATACAAAACAAATCCAGACTAGGAAACAGACCATCTTACTAAGGATGCTTGTAGGGGTGGGGGCCACTCCACCAGGGAGGATACTCTGACCAGGGACCTGCCCTGGAAGAGTTTGGCAAAATGGAAACTTCTTTCATGGGAGGAGTGGTGTGGGGGAAGCGGCAGAAGGGTGGCTGCATGAGGGAGTTGGCCAGAGAAGGTGTTAGCTGAGGTCACCCTGTGAGGCTGTGGGGGCGGAAGAGGTTTCCTTCTGCCCTTTGCGGTTCTTCTCTTACGGCTGGGCTGATAATTAAATTGACATGAGACAGATTAATGGGAGAAAAACAGAAGTTTAATAACATGCATGCCTCCTATATACATTGCAGGAAAAACAGAGTTACTCCCCAAAATGGCCAAAAGCCATCACCTTAAATACCACCTCAGCTAAAGACATAGGAGATGTTGGGGTGGGGGTGGGGGGTCAGTTGTAGGAGGTGATCAGGAAAACACCGAGAACAAGGAGGGTGTTGTGAGGGTTTAAGTCCACACCTCCGCTGATGAGTTTCCAGAGACCTCTGGAGACACCCGCACACATGGAGACTTCCCTCAGAATGAAATGTCTTTACTAAAGGTTAAGAACTGTGACTGCAATTTCTTAAAAATAACCGGTTTAAAATAATATGCCAAAGAGGCATATTTGGGGGTCTGATCTCCCCTTCGTAGCCATTTTGACTCGCGTCAACACATGTTCTCAGAGCAGAGGCTGGGCCCACAGGCCACGTGAGGCAGACACGTGCCTGTGGACTGGCGCTTCCTTCCAGTGGAAACGCTTCAAGTTGCGGCTCAGGGAGCGAACACAGCCGAGTGCTTTCACGAGCGCCCCACGCCTTTTGGTGAGCACCACTCGTGTTTGGTTTTATTTAGCTCTCGGTAACAGCAGGAGGCAGACAGGAAGCCCAGCAGTGGATGCCAGGATTCAGCAACTTGTTCAAGGTCTCCCACCTGGTTCTGGAGCAAAAACCAAGATTTGGCCTTCATATATAAGTTGGCAGAGTCCATCACAATTTGCAAAAAATTTGACGTAGCTAGGTAGGCCTTGTCCACAGCCGCCTCCTGGTAGCGATCAACAGCGCCGTGATGCCTCGCAAGGTCCCCCTCCGCCCTTCCCGGCTAAGGAACCAGGGGTGTCATCGGTGAATTGTCCTCCTTCCTTCCAGGATATGATTAGATATGTCTAATGCAGAGCCGATGCCAGAAGTGTCACATTTGGGAACTCGACTTCCCACGGGAAAAGCGTGAGCCCCAAGCGCCAGCCGTACAGGTAGTTCTGTCACTTCCGGCAGGCCAGGCGCACCAGCGAGGTCTGGGAATCTCAGGCCTAGAGGGGCGGCCGCACACCCAGCTGCTGTCAGTGGTCCTCATTCCCTGGTCTCAGAGAGCATGGGTGATTAAAAGCAGCTGGACAAAAAAGAATTCTAGGACATTCCTGGTGTTCCGGAGTCTGGCTTCAGGAATCCTGTACTGCGTGAAAGGGCAAATACAAACGGAAAGTTGGAGGTCTCGTTCTCCCCGTTGGGTACCAGGGAAGAGTGACGGGTGTGGTGATCATTTCGCAATATATACAAATATTGAATCATGGCGCTGGACACCTGAAACTCATATAATGTTATATGCCAATTATATCTCAATTTAAAAAAAAAAGGATCTGAGACCCTGAAAAAATAAGCCATTGTTTAAAAGTACAGAAGCAAGGAAAGAGCCTCCCCCGCCACCTCCCGCTTTGCTCTCAGCCTTTCTTCCTCTGCCCTCCTCACAGGTATGCTAATCTGTTTCGTGACTAAATTAGTCTCTGGGCCGTGGCACAACTCAGGAATGTCTTTCCTAGGACCAGAGAGCCTCCTCTTTGAAATGTGAGGAGGATAATGCTCTCAGTGTCCTGGGAGGGGACAGCCCTGCTCCGCTGTCACCTAATTGCAGACCTACACAGGGACCCATTGTCTTGCTGCAGCAGCTTAGCTCTATCACAGATCGTGTTTTCTGTGTTCTGGTTCCTTCGGTGGGTTGCCTGGGGCGCTCCTCACGTTGCTCTCTTCTGCCTTTATGGGGAGCTTTGTTATCCAGGGCTGTTGAGTAAACCTCAGGCTCCTGGACCGTCTCCTAGGCCTGTCCGTGCACTTCCTTCTAAAATCCAGTTTTAGCAAGAACCCTGCTAAGTCACTTTCACCAGACACCCCCCCCCCCCCGCCGCCGCCTTTCCAGATGTCTGACCAAGTTCCTCATCCTCCACCGGCCCCCGGGTGATGCCTGACACCCCGGCCTGCCTTCAGCCAGAATCCTGCTAGGTCAGTTTAGTCAGAAGCCCCCTTACCCACGATGTTTCCTCTTAGTGATTTTCCATCTGCTGCCCTGCTCCTGCTCCCTGGCTATAACTCCCCGTCTGTCCCCGCTGCACTTGGAGTCGAACCCTATCTCTCTCCCCCACTGTAAATCCCAGCGCATGGACCCTACGCCCCTCAGCCCGTCAGGAGGGTCCTGGATGGAGCTGCCTCACCATCCTTAACAAGTGTCCTTGCACGTTTTTTCTTTACCAGTAATAAAGAGGTGTGAAGTCCTCTACCCTCTTAGGTGCTTTGCTTGGAGGCCTGCAAATTAAACTGACAAAGTTTAACAAGAAAAAGGCAGATTTGTAGTGGAGTTCACAGAAACGTGCCTGGAGGAGGCTTAGAATTGAGGGCTCGTCTGCCATCCCAAGAAGGGGAGGGAAGGGGAGAAGGACACTTGTGAGAAAGCAAGACTTTTAGGAAAGGTGAGTGAGCCTTTAGAATAGGGGGCAGATGTGAGAGTTCTGTGCCAAGGCTGATTCCTCATCTGGGTGTGGACTGCTCTCTGCTGATAGGAGTTGGCCTTCTTGGGTTGTGATCCCAGCCTGGGAAGGGCGTTTATGACACTTGAATTCTTTTTTTTTTTTTTTTAAAGATTTTATTTATTTATTCGACAGAGACAGCCAGCGAGAGAGGGAACACAAGCAGGGAGAGTGGGAGAGGAAGAAGCAGGCTCATAGCGGAGGAGCCTGATGTGGGGCTCGATCCCATAATGCCGGGATCACGCCCTGAGCCGAAGGCAGACGCTTAACCGCTGTGCCACCCAGGTGCCCCTACACTTGAATTCTTTTTTAAAAGATGCTGTTTATTTATTTGAGAGCGGGAGAGAGAGAATGAGCGGTGGGGAGGGGCAGAGGGAGAAAGAGAGAGAGAAGCAGGCTCCCCGCTGAGCAGGGAGCCCCATGCGGGACTCAGTTCCAGGACCCTGAGATCATGACCTGAGCTGAAGACTGATGCTTGTCCCATTGAGCCACCCAGGCGCCCTGACACTTAAATTCTTTCGGGAGGCTCTGTGTTTAGGCAGATAAGGGAGTTCAGAAAATCAAACAGTACCAAAAAAAAAAAAAAAAAAAAAAAACCCTCTTATTCTGGGCCTGTTCACTGGCTTTCTTCTTATCTAATTTTGCTGGGAGTCAAGGAAATCCTCCACTTCCCTCCTCCCAAGTAAGGGGAAGTTGAAATGACTCAGGTCCGCTCTAGAGTCAGGCAAGAAGCCGGCCCGGCCTCCAGCCCCCCAGCTTCCCCCTGGCGTGTCCTCACCTCGCCCCGCAGCTAACTTCCCATGAGCACCTGCGCCTGCCCACCGGTCCCTGGCGCTCCGGGAGCAGGCATTTGCCTGTCACCTATGGGCACTCATTTATGCCCCTGGGCTGTGATTTACCAGGAAGGCGTCACTTCTGTCCTGGAGAAAACCAGCTGCTCACGGAGCCTCCATGCCTTCAGACTCTGGGGCAGTGACGAGGAGCCTTATTCACTGGGCCCGCCACCCCGTAGACCCCAGGGGAGAGAACAGGCAGAAAGTAGCTTCCAGCTCAGGACCCCTTACCCCCCAGGGGGCCGGGCCTGGTGCTGCACCTTCATCTTATTTGCTACACCTTCGAACAACAGGTTTCTGAGGCCAAAAGGTTCTTTTCTCCACCTTCTAGATAGGGGGATGGGGGACAGAGGGAGAGAATCCGCAGCAGACCCCTCACTGAGGACAGCCCAACCCGGGGCTCGATCCCATGACCCTGAGACCATGACCTGGGCTGAAACCAAGAGTCAGACGCTCAGTTGACTGAGCCCCCAGGTGCCCCAAGGTTCTAGAAGTTCTAAAGGTTCTACATGAGCGAATGGTCGAGTGGTTTTGGAATTTGACTATATTGGAACATTCGAGCTCTGTCAGTAACCTCTGAACGTCCCTGTGACAAAAGGTCTTTGTCAATGGGTTCCATTCCACAGTGTCTGAAGGGGACAATTTGTGGTTGAGATTTTCAGCCCCTTGCCCCACGCCCTTCCACACGTCCTCCCACTTCTGCAGTTTTCTTCTAGCCCGTCGAGTAAGCATGCAGTGGGATCGGGGGGTGACGTGGCCCAGCACAACCCAGCTGTCCCAGCACCCCCAGCCCGAGTCCCCAGCTGCCCAGTCGAGGCGTCAGCACAGCCCGAGGCCTGCAGCCAGGTCACATGTGCACCTCGGGGACAGGCAGGGAGGGTGGCCTGGTGCCAGGCGGCTCTCACCCTTCCCCATGGGATAGGACGCGGGGCCAGAGGGAGGGGACCCCGATTTTATAGATTATCGTGTGCACACGTGGCATCTCCTACCCCAAATGAGTTTCCATCTCAGTTCTGTTAGGAAAAAAGAAAAAAAATTCTGTGACACAGTAGCAAAGGGTGTGGGATCAGAGTCTTTAACTCCTTCCGTCTGAAGGAGAAAGAACTAAAACTCACTCTTCAAAGCTATATTTGCCTTGACTTTCCGTGGCGTTTATATCCCATGTCCGGCCCTGGAAGTGTATGCAGCTCCACAAACTCTCCAAGGCTCGAAATAATCTGCAAATATTCTGCCACTAGCCGCTTCCAGCGCTCAGTGTCCCCACCGGCTAGCTGATATTATCCGCTACATTCACCGAAAGCATAAAAGGCTAATCTCCGAACAAGCACATTTTTTGAAAGTGGCGTCATACTCCATCGTGACTTGTCGGCTCGCAAACATTTTCCTTGGAATACGCTGGGCTCCCCTGTGCTTCCCAAGTCCGTACTTTCTGTGCAAACACAATAGTTGGAACCGCCTACAGGCAAACCGCTTCGGTTTTAACTTTTGTCCCATTACCCAGAAGAGAGGTGTGGACTTGTTTACTTGGTTTGTGTTCAGGAACATTCTTTGTCTTCCAAAGCACACAGGAGAAAAGTCCCCGTCTTAGAACACAAAGCTCTGAACGGAGGTTTACCCGCTGGAGTACTTAGGATGGGCTGACCGAGCTCCGGGAGGAAATGCCCCCTCGGTTGCCCGGCTGCTGGGACAGGCAGTGGCCTGTATCGTGGGGACCGTGAGAAAACAATTGTTTCAGCGGCAGACAGTCTCCTCCCCATCAGTTCCGGGAGTGGAAGTGGCTGGAACGGCCGCTTGCCCGGGGGTGACAACCAAGCGTGAGGACCGGCCCGTGAGTGTGTGTGGATTTTGACCACTGGCGACGCAGGGCAGCCTGATGTCTCTCAGATACTTTGTTCTCAAAATGAACCACAACTTGGAAGCAACCAGAGACAGAAAGGGGCGATCGAGTAAACAGATTGTGGGAGGGCAGTACAGGGGAAAGGGGCTCCTGGTATCGTGGTGAGCGAGGAGGAAGGTTTCTGCGAACTGCGTGATTCCGTTTACGTGTCCCAAATCAGACAAAAGTCACTCCGTGGTGACAGAGTTCAGAAAACCAGTTTT